>NC_057388.1:59863000-60139973 GCF_019320065.1 Cervus canadensis | reverse complement strand
AGAAGATTAGCCTTCTAGAAGCTCAAGCAGGAAGGCCGGAAACAAAAGGGATGAATTCCTCCTAACTTCACCTCTTTGTTCTGTGTAGGCATTTAACGAGTTAGATGCTGCCCACCACGTTGGGAAAAAGCAATCTATTTTACTGAGTCCAGGATTCAAATGCTAATCTCATCGGGACACACCTTCACCTTCATAGCCAGAAATAATGTTTAATCTATGTATCACTTAGCCCAGTCAAGTTGACATATGAAATTAACCATCATGTTTACATAAGAAAAAAATAAAAAGATACTTCCAATCCATGAACACGGTATGTTTCTCCATCTGTTTGTGTCCTCTTTGATTTCTTTCATCAGTGTTTTATAGTTTTCTATGTATAGGTCTTTTGTTTCTTTAGGTAGATATACTCCTAAGTATTTTATTCTTTTTGTTGCAATGGTGAATGGTATTGTTTCCTTAATTTCTCTTTCTGTTTTTTCATTGTTAGTATATAGGAATGCAAGGGATTTCTGTGTGTTAATTTTATATCCTGCAACTTTACTATATTCATTGATTAGCTCTAGTAATTTTCTGGTAGAGTCTTTAGGGTTTTCTATGTAGAGGATCATGTCATCTGCAAACAGTGAGAGTTTCACTTCTTCTTTTCCTATCTGGATTCCTTTTACTTCTTTTTCTGCTCTGATTGCTGTGGCCAAAACTTCCAACACTATGTTGAATAGTAGTGGTGAGAGTGGGCACCCTTGTCTTGTTCCTGATTTCAGGGAAATGCTTTCAATTTTTCACCATTGAGGGTGATGCTTGCTGTGGGTTTGTCATATATAGCTTTTATTATGTTGAGGTATGTTCCTTCTATTCCTGCTTTCTGGAGAGTTTTAATCATAAATGAGTGTTGAATTTTGTCAAAGGCTTTCTCTGCATCTATTGAGATAATCATATGGTTTTTATCTTTCAATTTGTTAATGTGGTGTATTACATTGATTGATTTGCGGATATTAAAGAATCCTTGCATTCCTGGGATAAAGCCCACTTGGTTCATGGTGTATGATTTTTTAATATGTTGTTGGATTCTGTTTGCTAGAATTTTGTTAAGGATTTTTGCATCTATGTTCATCAGTGATATTGGCCTGTAGTTTTCTTTTTTTGTGGCATCTTTGTCTGGTTTTGGAATTAGGGTGATGGTGGCCTCATAGAATGAGTTTGGAAGTTTACCTTCTTCTGCAATTTTCTGGAAGAGTTTGAGTAAGATAGGTGTTAGCTCTTCTCTAAATTTTTGGTAGAATTCAGCTGTGAAGCCATCTGGTCCTGGCTTTTGTTTGCTGGAAGATTTTTGATGACAGTTTCGATTTCCTTGCTTGTGATGGGTCTGTTAAGATCTTCTATTTCTTCCTGGTTCAGTTTTGGAAAGTTATACTTTTCTAAGAATTTGTCCATTTCATCCAAGTTGTCCATTTTATTGGCATAGAGCTGCTGGTAGTAGTCTCTTATGATCCTTTGTATTTCAGTGTTGTCTGTTGTGATCTCTCCATTTCATTTCTAATTTTGTTATTGGTTCTTCTCTCTTTGTTTCTTAAATGAGTCTGCTATGGTTTGTCAATTTTGTTTATTTTTCCAAAAAAACCAGCTTTTAGCATTTGTTGATTTTTTTGCTATGGTCTCTTTAGTTTCTTTTGCATTTATTTATCTGCACTGATTTTTAAGATTTCTTTCCTTCTGCACCCTGTGGGTCTTCATTTTCTTCCTTCTCTAATTGCTTTAGGTGTAGCAAGGTTAGGTTAATTTATTGGCTTTTCTTGTTTCTTGATGTAAGCCCTGTATGCTATGGAACCTTCCCCTTAGCACTGCTTTTATACAGTGTCCCCATAGGTTTGGGTTGTTGGTGTTTTTCATTTTCAATTCATTTCTATACATATTTTGATTTCTTTTTGATTTCTCTTTCTAATTGAGTTTGTTGGTTATTCAGAATGCGTGTTATTTAGCCTCCATATGTTTGAATTTTTAACAATTTTTTTCCTGTAATTGAGATCTAATCTTACTGCACTGTGGTCAGAAAAGATGACTGGAATGATTTCAATTTTTTTGATTTTTCCAAGACCAGATTTATGGCCCAGGATGTGATCTATTCTGGAGAAGGTTCCGTGTGCACTTGAGAAAAAGGTGAAGTTGATTGTTTTGGGTGAAATGCCCTATAGATATCAATTAGGTCTAGCTGGACCATTGTGTCATTTAAAGGTTGTGTTTCCTTGTTAATTTTCTGTTTTAGTTGATCTATACCATAGTTGTGAGTGGGGTATTAAAGTCTCCCACTATTATTGTGTTACTATTAATTTCCTCTTTCATACTCGTTAGTGTTTGCCGTACATATTGCGGTGCTCCTATGTTGGGTGCGTATGTATTTATAATTGTTATATCTTCTTCTTGGATTGATCCTTTGATCATTATGTAGTGTCCTTCTTTGTCTCTTTTCACATCCTTTATTTGAAAGTCTGTTTTATCTGATATGAGTATTGCGACTCCTGCTTTCTTTTGGTCTCCGTTTGCATGAAATATTTTTTTCCAGCCCTTCACTTTTAGTCTGTATGTGTCTCTTGTTTTGAGGTGGGTCTCTTGTAGACAGCATATATAGGGGTCTTGTTTTTGTATCCATTCAGCCAATCTTTGAAAAATGACTTTTTATTTTAAAATGTATACTTTACAGAACTTAGGTGAACTGTCATGATTATGTCCCAGGTTTTTTTTTTTTTTTGAAACAAAGTGACCCAATTTTTAAGATCATTTGCCTTATAAGTAATATTTAGGTAACAGCTGATAAATGTAGTTATTACTTGTGTTTTGTTGTTTGTATTTTTCTGGTCCATGTTGATTCTGTCATATTTGCTGGAACTCACAAAAATATTATAAAGTATCATTTAATTTATTTTTATTTGTTGCAAAATCAGGTATTATAGGGTACAACTGGCAAATATTTTTAGTTTTGAAAATTTTTCTTTTGTAGAAATTATTTGCAAGAAAAATTATTTAAAATTGAATCTAAAAGCTGTTTACCAATATGGACAAATTATGTTAATCTCTCTCTTTGTAGAAAACAACTCTTAAATCATTGCTTTCATTTTTATATTTTGATACTAGAAACAGTATTCTATTTTATTCTTAAAGTATTTGCTCCTCTTCGTGTGGTCATATATCAGTGGTCTTTATAACATTTTAGGTCTATATTATTGCTATTTGAAATTTATATTTGGTATAAATGATTTATAGCCAAGAGCTTTTTTTTTTTTTTTTGTAATTCAGATAGTCACTGACCTCTTAAAAAGAAAACTTATAATACTTTTTCTTCTGTTCATTATATAAATATTGCCCCTTTACATTTTTGTTTATTTTCTTTCTCTTGCCTATAATGTAAAATAGTGGAATTTGGGTTGTACGGCGAAAGGAGAAAGTGATTTAATCAATGAAGAGTGGAGGTCACTAAACTGTTCTGAGCACCTACTACATTGTATCTAAGGAAGATCTGGGCTCTGCCTTCCTACTGATAGGAGATGTGAAGGTCTTCTATTTGGAGGATGTCCTGAGTGATTCTTTAATGATTATCAACCCTGCCTCTTGCCCAAGTGTTTGTTTAAATGTATAATTCCCGTATAATTTGGCAGCCACACAAATACCTGCCAGAGAGAAATAGTTTCATACCCACCTCTGCCCAAACTATTTAAAGCTCAACTTGGTTGTAAACAGTACTTACTGGTTATCTGAATAACATGGTGTTCACTCCTTATTTTTATTAGAGCTTCTCACTGGGGTGCCACTAGTGGGTTACCAGTATGCTGAAATGTAAGGCCCCCCCTAATTTGCATCCAGCTATGAGCTGCTTCCTTTGTTTTCCCGAGCATGCTATACAGAAATCATTCTGTCTCTGTGTGTTCCGTACAGAAAAAAATCCCACTGATCATTATTTCTCCAAGCCTGGACCTCCTACATCATAATATTCTGAAGTGATTATTGTGTATGAAGATTTTTTGTCCCACATGTACAGGATCCTCAAAGATCATATTCTCTGGAGGGTAGATGGATTGGATGGTGGCTTAGGTATCTACATTTTGACAAGCTCCACAGTTGAATGGTGGTACACTAAAGTTTAATAATTATTACTGTTGACCTACGTGGAAGTTCAGTGAGAGCAGTTTCAAGCATGTTCTGTTTGAAATAGAAGCGTCTGGTAGGCAGAACTGAAGTAGAGATTTGGGAGTGAGGGGGTCGCACAGAGTCGGACACGACTGAAGTGACTTAGCAGCAGCAGCAGTAGAATGTATGTATTTGAAGTGAATGAGCAGAATGATTGTATTTGAAGCCCTGGGAAGGGTAAAAATGCGCAGAGAGATAAGATGGAACAAGAGGGAAGGAACCTTAGGACCTGGAGAAAATGAACAATCAGGGAGGAGCTTTGGGAAAGGTAGTCAATAATAGATTCTGATCGGGCAGTCAGAGAGGCAGGAGAACCAGCTGGCTGGCACCTGGAAGGCAAGATTTAGTGACATAAAGACTGATACGTTTCCACATTGTTTTGCAACTAGTGGTTCATTAGTGTCCTTGGTGAGGGTGGAAGAATGGGCACAGTAGTAACAAAACCTAGATTGGCAGAGAGCGAAGGAATGAGAGGTGGGAAAGACTGAGTGTTTATGGCCCTTTAAAGAAACAGCTGTGAAGGGATAAGGGGGAATGATCATTGGTGACCATGTAGGGTAAAGAGAAATGGGAAAAATGGAATGTGTAGCATAGAGGAATGAGATTCATTCTTCTAGAGAAGGGATCTAGAGAAAACAGTAGGAGATGGGATGAGGTGCGCAGATGGAAGGGCTATCTTTAAGCTTGTGTGAAAATTTTTTTCTCTGTGACAGAAGGCAAGAAGATAAGAATGGACATAGATAAAGAGAAGTTTGCAGGTTAGGTTGGGAATTGAGATAGTAGTGCCAGTTGATCCCTGCTTTCTTAGAGGTGATCAGAGAATGAAAGAATAGTATTAGTACCTTGAAATTGCTTTGGACAAAGTTGACTTGATTTACAGAAGAAGGATTCCTCAGTCTTGAGAGGAGATTGAGAGAACATTAAGGATTCCTTCATCCTGAGAGATTCTTAATGGTTCAGCTTAGATTACATGCTAACCTATGGCCTGGAAGGAGTGTTTATTACGAGAATCAGAGTTAAACACATACATAAGGCAGACTAAAAAATAGTTCTTACATTTATCACTTTTAGCTTCTCAGCATTTATACCTAACGTGGGGCAACTGTCCCTTGTACAACTGCACACACTCATATTCTTACCCATCTGCAATGAAAGATAACTGTGTGCACCTTCTGCTTCAGAGGCACTTTCAGAGAGCCCAGGCTCTTCAAGACTAGGCTCTCTGGGTGTTATCCCTTTCATTTGTCATTCCAGTATTCATGTTTCAGTATCCTGCTGCCTCTAGAATAATTGGGACATAAAATTTTTGTTCACAGTTTAATATATACAATATTAATAGTCAAGGAAAAGTAGAGAAAGAAAAACAAAAATAAAGATGAAGGAGCAGGAAAAATTGTATGGCAACTTGAAGAAATCATGTTGGGAGCGCATCCTTCTGTTTTGCAACTGGTCACCTGTTACAGGTTAGGTTGGGAATTGAGACAGTAGTACCAGTTGATCCCTACTTTCTTGGAGGTGATCAGAGAGTGAAAGAATAGTATTAGCACCTTGAAATTGTTTTGTGGTCTAGGTCTTCATTCCTGAGGGATCTAGAACACTGGTGCTTGCCTGAAGAGGATTATAGTAGTTTCATTTACGACCGATCCAGACAGCACAGGGAAGGGCCTATGGGGTCCCTGGGTTTCACTCATATTTCTTTCAGCCCCATTCAGCCCTTATGAGGAGAAGGCAGTGGCAACCCACTCCAGTACTCTTGCCTGGAAAATCCCATGGACGGAGGAGCCTGGTGGGCTGCAGTCCCTGGGGTGGAAAAGAGTGGGACACGACTGAGCGGCTTCGCTTTCACTTTTTACTTTCATGCATTGGAGAAGGAAATGGCAGCCTACTCCAGTGTTCTTGCCTGTAGAATCCCAGGGATGGGGGAGCCTGGTGGGCTGCCGTCTATGGGGTTGCACAGAGTTGGACACGACTGAGGCGACTTAGCAGCAGCAGCAGCAGCAGCAGCAGCAGCCCTTATGAGAGGATGTGGCAGTCCTGGGTCCTGTGTATTGGACTGTGGTCATACTTGTAAATGTATACTCTTGCTCCTATCAAATGAAAGCAAACTGTTCCTTTTGGTCTCCATGTATTGTAAAGGAGAAAAGGCAATACTCAGATTGGGATGTATTAGTTGGCTCCAAGAAAAAACAGTTTGTGAATAACGGAAGAATTTAGAGTTGCCCTTTAAAGATGTACTGATCTTAATGCTATTCTTCAGTGCTTCAGTGCTAAGTCATTTCAGTTATATCTGACTCTTTGAGACCCTATGGACTGTAGCCTACCAGCTCCCCTGTCCGTGGGATTCTCCAGGCAAGAATACTGGAGTGGGTTGCCATGTCCTCCTCCAGGGGATCTCCCCAACCCAGGGACCAAACCCGCATCTTTTATGTCTCCTGCATTGTCATATGGGTTCTTTACCACTAGTGCCTCCTGGGAAGTCCCTTAACTCTTTCAAACCCATTAATTAGATTTTTTTATTAGCAAATTTGGTTATTAAACCAAAATTCTTTGATAGGAATTATCACATATATACAGTTAAGTTTTTTGGAATCAATTTTTAGGAGACCATTTCAAATCAGGCTTAGAAATGGTATTGATTTTGATTTTCTCCCTGTTGGAGAGATGGAGTTCCACTGGCTTATATTTAGCCCTTTTAATATAACATCCCTTACTGTACACCTTAGGGAACCAAGTGGTTATTCCACAGTTTTCTACAGAAATATATTTCCTTTAAGCTCTCAAATACTGGGTGAGAAATCATAGATTGGCTTTGTTTTCCCACTGGGGTGAAATAAATTAGAAAGTTAATTTATCACTGAATCTCCATAATTGGCAACAACAGTATCTTCCTGGGCTTCCAGAATTAGTAGTAATTCAGAGCCAATATTCAGTTTTCTCAGAAAGGTTGGGTATTTACCTTTCTTCAGTACATTTGAATGAATGACTAGTGGTTCTACAGGGAAGAATCTGAGGAAACTTTATATTAGACATGCGTGGTGTTATAATTGTTGTGTTAGTCACGCAGTCGTATCTGATTCTTTGCGACCTCATGGACTGTAGCTTGCTAGGCTCCTCTGTCCATGGAGAATCCAGGCAAGAATACTGGAGTGGGTTGCCATTCCCTACTCCAGGGGATATTCCTGACTCAGGGATCAAACCTGGATCTCCTGTATTGCAGACAGACTCTGCCACGGCAGCCTGTACCCAGCCCTGTCTTGGTTCAGGTGACTCCAAGTCTATAAATTGACTTAAGTACGGGGTTCAAGTGACTCCAAGTCTATAAATTGGCTTAAGTATGGCATTGTTAATTCAATGGACATGGATTTGAGTGAACTCTGGGAGATAGTGAAGGACAGGGAAGCCTGGCGTATTGTAGTCCATGGGGTTGCAGAGAGTCAGACCGACTGAGCTAATGGATAGCAACAATGGGGTCTGGTGCCATGCCATGACTGTCTGATATGGTGGCTTGAATTAGTCCTCTTTTTCATAGACCTGGAATATATTTGGTTATAGACTTCAAAAAAGGCCTTAATTTGATAAGCACATTATAGTACATTGTTACAATTAAATACTACTCAGTAATAAAAAGAAATGAATCACTGGGGAAATAAAGGCCTTAGTGAGTTGCCTGTTTGTTCCATTCCTGGGGATCCCATGTTAACTATAGCTTGAAATCTGTGATAGTCACTGTTACCTGATATCTGGTTACTATAATAATCCCATTATTTTAATAATTATACATACACATTGTAATTCTAGGGGTTAAATTGTCACCATCTGGGCTTGGCCATCCTGACTTCCTCTTACCCTGAGGGTGGGGCATGTTGAAGGTGAACCCCACTCTTTCTGGTCACTGTCTTTACTTTTATGTAAGAAACATGGAGAGACTGTGAACTCATTTGTTCCTGTAATTTAAAACCTCTAGTGTTAATCCCTGAACTAGATTCTTAGGGTTAAACCCATTGTGAAGTGAGGTAAAAAATTGTTTCCTCAGACTCCCAAAGACCCTTAGTTTTACCCTGAGATGAGAATTTTGGTCAAAACCTATCATTCTCTTGCTTTAAATTATCCAGTGCCCTTAGAAAACGCCGTCGTACATATGGTTTGGCATTGCTCCTTCCTGTTCATTTGGCAGCAGCTGTTCAGTTCACTAGAGTGTTACCTGCAGTGGGCACAGTGTTCCAGATGCTGGGAGGTGTTAACGTGATTAGCTGTCCTGGCACTGTGTACGATGCTGTTTAACTCCATCTAAATTATGAACAGGAGTTTTAATGCCTTGTGCCCGAGCTCACCTCAAGAATGAATTTCTAAATATCCCTGAAGGAATTGGTGTCTGCAGTTTATTCCTTGGTGCTCATTTTGTATATCAGTTGACATTTTTTTTTTTTTTTTGCTACAAGTGACAGGAAACAATTATAAATGCAAATAAAAGAGAGATTGGAATGAGAGTGACATAGCTCCCTTGAATATAGAGAGTTCATTTGGCCAAGCCTTAGTCAGAGTCAGGAGCCAGTATGTCTCGAGAGATTTTGTAGACATCTGAGGCTGTCATCAGATCACCTAGAACCAGATTCTTCTTTTTTTAAATTGAAGTATAGTTGATTTACAATGTTGTGTTAATTTCTGCTGTATGACACTGTGATTTAGTTATATATATATATGTATATATATATATGTATATATACACACACACACACATTTCTTCATAATCTCTTCCATTATGGTTATCACAGGATATTGAATATAGTTCTCTTTGCTGTAGAGTAGGATCTTGTTGTTTATCCATTTTGTATATAATCATTTGCATCTGCTAGACCTAAACTCCCAATTCATCCCTTCCCCGTCCCTCCTTCCCCTTGGCAACCACAAATCTGTTCTCTATGGGTCTGTTTGTTTTATAAATAAGTTCATTTATGTTGTATTTTAGATTCCATATAAATGATATCATATGGTATTTGTCTTTCTCCATCTGACTTACTTCACTTAGGATGGTAATCTCTAGGTCCATTCATATTGCTGCAAATGGCCTTATTTCATTCATTTTTTATGGCTGAGTAGTATTCCACTGGGCTTCCTAGGTGGCGATAGTGGTAAAGAACCTGGTAAAGAGACATGGATTCAATCCCTGGGTCGGGAAGATCCCCTGGAGAAGGGCATGACAACCCACTCCGGTATTCTTGCCTGGAGAATCCCATGGACAGAAGAGCCTGGTGGGCTACAGTCCAATAGGGTCGCAAAGAGTCAGACATGACTGAAGCGACTTGGCCGAGCACAGCGCAGTATTCCACTGTGTATATTCACCCCAACTTCTTTATCCATTCATCTGTCGATGGATATTTAGGTTGCTTCCATATCTCGGCTATTGTGAATAGTAGTACCAGATTCTTAATGACATGTGTATCTCTATTCACGATTGAAATTCCTAGGATAGTACCTCTCTCAGAGGATTATTATGAGGATAATGAGTTAGTATTAATATATGTAAGCTACTTAGACCATTGCCTGGCACATAATAAGCTCTCAATAAAAAAGTGTGTAGAACTCCTTCTTCTGTATATAGAAAAAAAGTCAGTGTACTCTACTAATCCGGGGATTTCAAACAACCCAAAGTATTAGTTTCCTAGGATTGCCATAACAAAGTACCACAAATTGACTGGCATAAAACAACAGAAATTTATTCTGCCACAGTCTGGAGTCTAAAAGTCCAAAATCCCATATATATGTGTTAGTATGCTGTAATGTTCTTTATCTTTCTGGCTTACTTCACTCTGTATAATGGGCTCCAGCTTCATCCATCTCATTAGGACTGGTTCAAATGAATTCTTTTTAATGGCTGAGTAATATTCCATGGTGTATATGTACCACAGCTTCCTTATCCATATATATGGAATTTAGAAAGGTGATAATGATATATGCAAAACAGAAAAAGAGGAACAGAAATACAGAACAGACTTTTGAACTCTGTGGAGAATGTGAGGGTGGGATATTTCAAAAGAACAGCATGTATACTATCTATGGTGAAACAGATCACCAGCCCAGGTGGGATGCATGAGACAAGTGCTCGGGCCTGGTGCACTGGGAAGACCCAGAGGAATCGGGTGGAGAGGAGGTGGGAGGGGGATCGGGAATTGGGAATACATGTAAATCCATGGCTGATTCATATCAATGTATGACAAAACCACTGGAAAAAAAAAAAAAAAAAAAAGAAAGTAAAAAAAAAAAAAAAGAAAAAAAAAAAAGTCCAAAATCAAGGTGTTTGCAGGACCATACTATCTCTGAAGCCTCTAGGATCCTTCTTTACCTCTTTCAGTTGCTGACAGTTCCGGGCATTCTTTTGCCTGTGGATTATCACTCGGATCAGTGCCTCTGTGGTCACATGATCATCTTTTTGCTTGTCTTTCTATCTTCCTGTGACATTCTCCTCCCCACCGTGTCCTTGTTTTCTCTTCTTAAAAGGATACTGAGTCCTACCACATACCTGATCAAGGGTGACCTCATCTTAACTTGAGTTCGTCTGTAAAGACCTTATTTCCAAATGAAATCAGTTACTGGGGGCTAGGACTTCAACATATCTTTTTGAGGGACACAGTTCAACCCATAATACCTATCTTATCATTTCCCCCTTTTGTACTCAAGACTAGATAATTATAAATCAGAGCACTCTGTCTAGTGAGGCCTTGGAATAAGTTTTCATGCAGTGTGTTTCAACAGCCAAAATCAGGTATAGAGTTGACACTCTTATGATGAAATCAGTTTACAACCTGATACTAGTCCTTTGTTAAAAGGGCTCACTTTGTGCTGAATTATGGCTACTGATAACAAATCAAGGCTTAAGAAAAGTGTAGTACATTAGTATATTTGAATGTTGGTGATGTGAAGCTATTTAGTTCACTTTAATTATATATTCTGTTGGCAGATTGGTCTTTGTATATGAAACAAAACTGGATTCTTTTAATTTTTAGAGTCTTCTTTTAGACATTAGAAATTCTATTTCCAAAAATTTTTGTGACTAATGTTTTTTCCTATGTCTTTAAAAACACCTCTTTACAGATAAAATAATTGTGGGCAGCTTTATGGGATACCTAAGAATCTTTAATCCTCATCCTGTAAAAACAGGAGATGGAGCTCAAGCTGAGGATTTGCTTCTAGAAGTGGATCTACGAGATCCAATATTGCAAGTGGAAGTAGGAAAGTTTGTTTCGTAAGTACAGTCCACTAATTCTAGTGTTTTGTCTTACTACTTGGAGTATGTCAGTCCCTTATGTGTCATTTTTGAGAATTTGTAAAAAAAAAGACTATGAATTAAATATGTTTCCTGTATATTGTCATGTACTGAACATTGTTTAATATGGAAAACCTGTACATTTAAGACAGAAAAATTTAGGGTTTTTTTTTTTTTTTTAAGTGTAACAGACCTAAGATGCCTGATGTATTAGAAGCTTAAAGGAAAGGAGATAAGCTTTTGGAAAATAATCAAATAAAGAAACAGAAATTATTCACTTAAAGCACTGATTTTCTAGGTTATATAAATCTGTTTAAAAAAATTAGACATCATAGTAGCTATGTCATTTGGTGCATAATTTTGAGGCTTTAAAATGTATTACTTATTTGGGGTAGAGAGGTCCTTAGTTTCTTAAAAGAAGTCAGCTCAACCTACAAAGGAAGTCTTTGATCAAAGTACTTTATTTTTAAACCTATTTTAGAAGACCATGTATTATTTTGCATTTTGTGTAATATGTCTGTTTTTTATTTACTGATGATATTGCTGATTTTATCTTATTTTCATACATGAATTTTCTTAAAATTAAACCTGTATTTCTTAATCATTATAAAAGTATCTGCTCTGAAATTTTATGTAGACAGAGGTGGTCTTGTTTTCCCTTACTTTTTATTTTTGAGCCCTCTTTGCCTTCTTAAGTCGGGGAGTGCCCTGAGCTCTGGACTTTGGCTCACTCTCAATTGCTCATCATAATTTATTGGCCCCAGGTTGTACTTGTTCAGGGTCCTGACTCCTACTAGAAAAACCTGAACAACTGCTCCTGAGCATTAGTAACTCTTTTCTAGTAATATGTTTCATTCTAATGGGAAGCTGCTTCATAGATGCTCTAGGGTGGGACATGAGATGGGACCTTTATGCCCTGTGACAGCCTGGATCAGGAGTTTATTACTGGCATGGCTGGTAAATATCTACTCCATCTAAAAGCAGGTAATGATTAGGTGCCCATTTTGAACCTAGCACATATAAACATGATAGATTTGTAAAATAGGGAGACAAAAGAAATTCTTGTCTCTAAAAGGCATTTTTACCTTTTCATGTTTTAAAAAAGTGGAATGCTGTCAGAATCATTCTATATAGTAATATGGTTTTCATCTATGTGATCATTTTTTAGAAGGGAGGAGGTTAACGTTGATGAGTGGATACTGTCCTACTATTAACTGACTAGTACTGTCTCATTAATCTGATCTATAAGATGTGATCTGCATTTAGAGATAAGGTAGCTAGTTCGGGCTCAGAGCTTTCGGTCACACAGCCAGGATTCCGACCCAGGTCTGTCTGACTCTGTTCTTTACTGTCTTTTCATGACATCATGTTCTTTTCCTGTGCATGATGGAAAAGTTGAGTGTTCAGGATACATGTAAAGATTTTTGAAGACAATCTTGATTATGTGATAGTTGTGTATATTTACAGGTATTATCTAATTCTTATTTTATGAATGAGAAACTCACACTCTAAAAGATCAAATGATCACGGAAATACCGAAGTGCAGAGTCAAGACCCCAATCCAAGTCTTCAGACTTCAATTATAGTCCTTTTAGTTTAGAACAGAGTCTGTTTCAGAGGTCAGACATCAGAGGCCTGCTTGCAGATTAGTTTTAAATTTGAAAGAATTTCCAGTGTTTAAGAATGAGGAATTTTCACATAAAATCCCTGCCTTCTGGCTTTTCCTGAAAAAAATGTGGAGATCTGGCCACAAGCCCAGAACTGAGTAGCTACTTGCTGTCTCCTTTAGACTGGCCCTAGTCTCCAGTTGATCACAGCCATTTACTCCCTTTGCTCACTCACATCCTCTGACTTGACTCTTGAAGACTTTGAATTTAGGATTTCTAGACTGACTGTCGGAGAAGGAAATGGCAACCCACTCCAGTGTTCTTGCCTGGAGAATCCAGGGACGGGCGAGCCTGGTGGGCTGCCGTCTATGGGCTCGCACAGAGTCGGACACGACTGAAGCGACTTAGCAGCAGCAGCAGCAGACTGTGCCATGTCTCTGGAAACCACTTGATAGGGGCTGGGAAGTGTAGTGGTGACACTTGAGACCTGTAGGGGAAGAGCAGTTGGCCAGGTGACGATGGTCAGGCTCTCTCGCCCCACTCCTCACTCAGGACAGCTGGTGCTAAGCATGCGCATTGTGGTGTGGTCTATATAAGCACCACCTGAAAAGCTGTTAGAGGTGTCAAGTTGAGTCTAGTCCGGTGGAGTTGAGTTATGTAGTCATCATTACTGCTGACACACAGCCATTAAAGATTAAAGCATGCCTGCCTTGCCCCAGTAAATAAAGAATATCTGTAGTTTCTACAGCTCCTTGCATCTTCTTCCAGCTTCCCCGCTGGCGTCCTGCCTACCCTGAGTTCAGTGAACAATGAGATAACAGCGAGACAAGACCACACCAAAATATTTTCAATACCTTTAGTAAAATTTCAGACCTGGATGTGATATATGCCATTTCCCAGTGATGGTTAGCTTTCTCTGGTGCTTTATACTTTACAAGGTGCTTTCACATGATTTTTATTTCATTGAATTGAAAGCTCTTATTTTCCAAAAGGGGAAACAGGCTTAGAGAGTGTAAGTTTCTTGCCCAGGGTCGTAGGTTAATTAGCCTGCAAGCCAGGACCAGAGCTTGGGTCACTTTCTCTCTCTTTTTTTTTTTTTTGCAATCAGGGATCCAGCCTGGGCCCTCCACAGTGCAAGTGTGGCGTCTTAACCACTGGACTGCCAGGGAAGTCCCATGTGGCTTTATTGTGGGAGAGCACTCATTAAGGGGCCTCTGATATGGCTCTTTCTGGGAGACTCCTTTGGCTTTAATCTGAAGGCAACTCCTTGAGGCAGAGTTCTTGGGCCTCTGGGATTGTCAAACTGACTGTTTTGTTGTTAAATTTATTTTTCGGTTTTGAGTGTTATCCAGTGAATTATTTATTTTAGTTCACTCAAGATAGGTTATGATTATAATCTCTTTTTAAAATTATTTTGTCATTTTTTGGGGGTTACATCTGAAGCTAGTATTTAAACTTTTAAAACTTTCACCATTTTTCAGAGGTACTGAGATGCTTCATTTGGCTGTGTTGCATTCAAGAAAACTGTGTGTCTACTCTGTCTCAGGTAAGAAACATTTTCTTTTTTAAATGTAGACTTTTTACTAAAATATGGACTTCTTAATATTATGTAAGAATAGTTATATCAACTTGGTTAAAAGTTTTCTTATCTTAGCGTTTTCCCATTGTTCACTTATTCTTTCAGTTGCAAAGACTATTACGTTTTCATGGTCTGCTATTTCCATGCATACTTAAATTTCTATCACTGTAGAGGGTTCCTTGAAATCTCCTTTGTCTGAGGAATTGTGTCCAGGATTGCCTGTGATTAAGAGAGGCCAATTCTGGGTACTTAGGACACTTTAGTCTTAAGAAATGTTCAATAGCAACAACAGAATTCATTAAATGCTGAGTCATGGTGACTTAAAGTACGTTTCTTTGGTGAACCTCAAGTATTTTTTCTTTATGGTTCCAATTTCTTGGTTTTTGGTTGTCTTCATTTAACCAGACCTCAAGGCGTGTATTTGAGGCTTACTCAGATTTCATTCCCTGACATGGTCCTGTGGGTACAAGTATGAAAGTTAATTGCAGTCTGGTTTCAGCATTTTGGCCCTTATTAAAAATGTAACTTACGAATTTTGTTTCAGTTATTAGATAAATTTTAGTTCAAGCTGAGAGTTATTTTTATGATGTCAACATCGGAGAATTTTTTCAATGGATACAATAAAGCTAACTATCTGTGGACCTATTGCTTATTCAAAAGGTACACTCCTTTGGAATTTGCTGTAAATATTAGCTTTTAGGTCTCTATTTCTCACACTCAGTCTCTTGATTTAGGCTTTCTCTGTATTTTGCTTTTAATTGGAGTAATGATTCTTATTTACTATCACCAAGCTGGATATTCTTTTTTGGTTTGAAGATCTGTTAGATTTTGAAGGCAGGCTTGGTGTGTGTTGTGCGGTAGGCATACTTGTTAAATGAATGAATGAACTTATATTTCTAGGTAGTGCTGAGGCAATTGGTAGTGGCTATTTATTACTGTCTCTGTGTTACTTTCTTCTTATTTTCCTTCTCTGTTACCTGTTATCTGTTGTATCAGATACCCAGTAAAGTAATCTTACTATCATTTTTAAACACTCTCATTGTTTTGTGGTAAAATATGTTGCTCCTCTTATGCTGCTAAAGTGCTGCACTCAATATACCAGCAAATTTGGAAAACTCAGCAGTGGCCACAGGACTGGAAAAGGTCTGTTTTCATTCCAATCCCAAAGAAAGGTCTGTTTTCATTCCAATCCCAAAGAAAGGTAATGCCAAGGAATTCTCAAACTACTGCACAATTGCACTCATCTCACATGCTAGCAAAGTAATGCTCAAAATTCTCCAAGCCAGGCTTCAACAGTACATGAACCATGAAATTCCAGATGTTCAAGCTGGATTTAGAAAAGGCAGAGGAACCAGAGATCAAATTGCCAATATCCGTTGGATCATCGAAAAAGCAAGAATTCCAGAAAAACATCTACTTCTGCTTTGTTGACTATGCCAAAGCCTTTGGCTGTGTGGATCATCACAAACTGTGGAAAATTCTTCAAGAGATGGGAATACCAGATCACCTGATCTGCCTCCTGAGAAATCTGTATGCAGGTCAAGAAGCAACAGTTAGAACTGGACATGGAACAACAGACTGGTTCTAAATTGGGAAAGGAATACATCAAGGCTGTATATTGTCACCTTTATTTAACTTATATGCAGAGTACATCATGAGAAATGCTAGGCTGGAGGAAGCACAAGCTGGAATCAAGATTGCCAGGAGAAATATCAGTAACCTCAGATATGCAGATGACACCACCCTTACGGCAGAAAGTGAAGAACTACAGAGCCTCTTGATGAAAGTGGAAGAGGAGAGTGAAAAAGCTGGCTTAAAACTCAACATTCAGAAAACTAAGATCATGGCATCTGGTCCCATCACTTCATGGCAAATAGATGGGGAAGCAGTGGAAATGTGGCTGACTTTATTTTTTTGGGCTCCAAAATCACTGCAGATGGTGATTGCAGCCATGAAATTAAAAGACGCTTACTCCTTGGAAGAAAAGCTATGACCACCCTAGAAAGCATATTAAAAAACAGAGACATTACTTTGCCCACAAAGATCCGTCTAGTCAAGGCTATGGTTTTTCCAGTAGTCATGTATGGATGTGAGAGTTGGACTATAAAGAAAGCCGAGCCCTGAAGAATTGATGCTTTGAAACTGTGGTGTTGGAGAAGACTCTTGAGAGTCTCTTGGACTGCAAGGAGATCCAACCAGTCCATCCTAAAGGAGATCAATACTGAATATTCATTGGAAGGACTGATGCTGAAACTGAAACTCCAGTACTTTGGCCACCTGATGTGAAGAACTGACTCACTGGAAAAGACCCTGATGCTGGAAAAAATTGAAGGCGGGAAGAGAAGGGGACGACAGAGGATGAGATGGTTGTATGGCATCACTGACTCTATGGACATGAGTTTGAGTAAGCTCTGGGAGTTGGCGATGGACAGGGAAGCCTGGCGTGCTGCAGTCCATGGGGTCACAAAGAGTTGGACACAACTGAGGGACTGAACTGAACTAATGTTGCTCCTTCTAGTGGTAGGACAAATATTTAGTGTTCCAGAATAAATGGAGAAGGTATTATATAGGCTGGGCTTTCCATGTGGCGCAGTGGTAAAGAATCTGCCAGCCAATGCAGGAGAGTAGGGTTTGATTGGGAAGATCCTCTGGAGGAGGAAATGCCAACCCAGTTCAGCATTCTTGCCTGGAGAATCCCTTGGACAGAGAGGAGCCTGGCGGGCCACAGTCCAGGGGGTGGCAAAGAGTTGGATACGACTGAGCATGCATGATAGAGGCTACTTTATTGTAGGAATCTAGCTGTTCCTCTGTTTCCCATCATAAGCCTATTAACTTTGAGTGACATTTTATTAACAGGTACGGAGAAGGAGAACTTGCCCAGTTACTCTTGAATACTGCTTAGGGTACTGGTCCTTTCTAGAGGCTCTGTGGGGGCTCTAAGAGGGCAGTAGAGGGACAGATCCTAAAAATTAGAAACGAGGTTAGATTCTTGACCTTCCCTTGGCCCATTTGAATAACGGCTCAGAAAGCCAGAAGTCTCTAGACTTTACTGGGGTGTATGACATAGACTAAAGATGAAATGTGTGTTTATAAAAAAAAGCCTAGTGAAAGAAACTGTCATGTTTGATCACAGCTTTTTAATCGGACATTGGTATCCTTAAGGGCTTCCCTGATAGCTCAGTTGATAAAGAATCCTTCTGCAGTGCAGGAGACCCTGGTTTGATTCCTAGGTCAGGAAGATCCACTAGAGAAGGGATAGGCAATCCACTACAGTATTCTTGGGCTTCCTTTGTGGCTCAGCTGGTAAAGAATCCATCTGCAATGTGGGAGACCTGGGTTCCATCCCTGGGTTGGGAAGATCCCCTGGAGGAGGAAAAGGCTACCCACTCTAGTATTCTGGCTTTGAGAATTCCATGGACTGTATATAGTCCCTGGGGTTGAGAAGAGTCGGACATGACTGAACGACTTTCACTTATCCATAAACATATTCCTTCAAATTAGTGTTGAAAATGAAAGTTACTTGTCATGGGAATGGCAATTTTATTGCTCTTTTATTCTTTGTATTCATTTACAAGCTTTGTATTCTCTGGGGATGTGGAGTTGTCCAAACTACATTCCCTTACACTCCACCTCATTTCCTTTCTCTGTCTCTCATTTCTTCAGCCTCCTGTGATATTCATAGGCTGACAATTTGTATATTTTTCCTGGCTTGGTTTAAATTGAGAAGCAGGGAAGTTAATGTTTTTGTTCTCTTGAATATGTTTCTTGAGGTATCAGACCGAACTTTTACCTAGCTTTTACTATAACAGGGGAAGCATAAACACTTTCTAATTTAAGTGAAATCACTGGTGTCAGCAGATGAACTTGTCAGCTGAACTTAACATCCTTGACCCCAAGTGCCCTCTCCCCAAATGTTTTTTGTTTTCTTTTGTGTGCTTCTTCTTGTTCAGTTGCCAAGTTGGTAAAGAATCTGCCTGAAATGCAGGAGACCTGGTTTCGATCCCTGGGTCTGGAAGATCCCCTCGAGAAGGGAATGGCAACCCACTCCAGTATCCCTGCCTGGAGAATTCCATGAACAGAGGAGCCTGGCGGGCTACAGTCCATGCGGTCACAAAGATTCGGACACTTTCACTTTTGTGTGTGCTGTGTGCTCCTAAAAGATATTTGAGACACATTAGAGGAGAACTCCTGGATACAGCAAACAACTCCTAATAATCAGAGGCTACTGTGCTGACTTCTTTCTTTGGGGGTGATATGTCATTAAATGCTGGTTTAATATAGAGAATCAGCAGGGTCTTGCTGACCTGAACTTAGCCCATCTTATCATACTCTGGTAAAGGAAAGGCGTCACATGGCATTTGATTTTTTCCTGATGGGCCTCAGTTTTTGAGTAAATGGTTACAGATGTGTGAGCTTAAGCCATACTGATTATGTTCTTTTAAATATTCTCTTCTAAAAATTGTGTACTTCCTGAGCATTTGACATATTTATAGAATTTTAACATTTGCCATGAGAGGGCAAAAAGATGTCTCTTTACTTTTGATAGGGTTACATAATCTAATTTGATTATTTAATACAATGAACCTTTTACTTTGTAATGGCTTTTATTAATATTTCATTTAACATTGTTGGATTTCTTAGCAGTTATGTACGTAAAATTGGACCAAAACCTGTTTTCAAGGTGACCGTTGATTGTCCAGAGAGGATTTTTTTTTGTTTAAATTAGCTCTTATTTAAATAAGTCCAGCAGCAAAAATGTTCTAATATCCATTTACTTTCTAATCGATGAAACTTTGTATGAACTTTAGTTATATGTAGACTATTATTATAGATATACATTTATTGTATTCAATCTGTAAATCCAAGGACAAAACTTATGTAAGTAATTTTAATCTTATGTCACTGATGCTTCTCTAGAAAAAATGATCAGAATTTTCAGATTTTCAGGTACTACCTTTATTCCAAGTTAGTATTGAAGGAAGATAAATTCTTTTGTTCTCCTTAGATGCACTATTATATTTTCAAGTGTAATTACCTGAAATTTAAAAACTTCCGAATGCATTTGGAGCTTTTCCAGTACATAAATCCTAGTGTCATTTCATGCAAGTTTGTTTAAATATTGACTGCTGACCTTTGTGTTCACTGATGTTTTGGCTAGCAAGTATGCGTGATACATTCCTTTCTTGGAGGGGTTCCTCTCATTTTAGGTGCAGAATGAAATTTGGAATTTCTGTAGGGATGAACCAGAAGTTTCTTGGAATGTTTTTCTGGTTTCTTAGAGGCTAGAACTGTCCTTAGATCAATGCTATGAGTTATGTTTTTAGAGTTTTTGGTTTTTGCCCTTGTGGCTGGTATGGTAGTGATTACCACCAATTTCTGTGGACTTTACTGACTTTATTACCATTTAGGTTCCAGAAAGCTTTCATCTCCTATCAGGTTTAGCTGGTAAATTTGAGTCTTTTTTTTTTTTTTTTTTTTAATTCCATTGATGTGTGTTCTGTTCTTAGCATTTTCAGGGACATAGATCTGCGTAGAAAATGTTCTCCTCCAAGAAATCCTTGCCTGTTAGTTTTTTCTCTTTCAACCCTTCACTTTCCAACTGAGGAAGAACAGGCCAGGGAGAGAAAGGTGGGGGGTGGAAATTATGTGTGTGTGTGTGTATATATAGATATATATATATCTATATATACATGAAAGTGAAAAAGTAAAATTCAGCATTAGTCACTCAGTCCTTTCTGACACTTTGTGACCCCATGGATTGTGGCCCACCAGGCTCCTCTGTCCATGGAATTCTCCAGGCAAGAACACTGGAGCGGGTTGCGATTTCCTTCTCCAGGAAATTTTCCCGGCCCAGGGATTGAACCCAGGTCTCCTACATTGCAGGTGGATTCTTTACTGTCTCAGCCATCAGGGAAGTCCTATGTATATTTGTGTGTTTGTGTGTGTGTATATATACATATATGTATGTATAGTTGATTTATAATATTATGTTAATGTCTACTGTACAGCAAAATGATTCATTTATATATATATATACACACACATTACTTTTTAATATTTTTTTCCATTATGGTTTATCAGAGGATATTGAATAGAGTTCCCTGTGCTATACAGTAGGATCTTCTTGTTTTTCCATTCTATATATAATAGTTTGCATTTGCTAACCCTAAACTCCCAGTTTATCCCTCCTCAGGAAATTTTTTTTTTTAATTGTCATTGGCTTACCAGGTTCCCTGAAAGTTGTTAAATGGTGGACAACCAGGTACCAGGATATATAGTGCTGGCTCAGAAGACCTAATTTGAGTACTGTGTCCTTTATCAGCTATGTGATTTTGGGGTAAATTTATTGATTTTTTTTTTTAAACTTAAGGTGCCTCAGTTCTAAAAATGGAAGTAGAAATACTTCTGTTGTTGCAACCTCAATGAACATTGGTAAATCCTTCTGGACAAAAAACTAAACAAAACAAAAATACAAATGCTCACATATAAATCTGTATACACATACATACAGACTGACTTATATATTTAGATTGTTTTAATTATCTAATGTTATTTAGTTTGGAACTATTTCATTTTCTTTGTGATATTTAAATTTTTTTCTTTAACTTTTGCATTTTTGACTGAATGACAAAGATGCTTCTTAGTGGAATATGTTGCATTTAGAATAATTTTTCTTTCCAATACAGTTTCTAATCATAATGTTCTTGCCTGATCACTAGGATATAGCTCTAACTGTATATACTCTAGAAAGCCTGACAACTAGAGGGTAAAATACAGATAAAGAATCTTTTCTCATTTGGAATGAACCTGGGAGTAATTATAGCATATATGATCTATTAAATGCAGGGAAAGTTTTTTTTTTTGAAGGAGATTTTTCTTTTTTGTTGTTCAGTCAGTAAGTCGCGTCCAACTCTTTGCGGCCCCATGGACTGCAGAATACCAGGCTCCTCTGTCCTCCACTATCTCCAGGAGTTTGCTCAAATTCATGTCCATTGAATCGGTGATGCTGTCTAATCATCTTATCCTCTGCCACCCCTTTCTCCTTTTGCTTTCAACCTTTCCTAGCATCAGGGTCTTTTCCAGTGAGTTGGCTCTTTGCATCAGGTGGCCAAAGTATTGGAACTTCAGCTTCAATGTCAGTCTTTCCAATCAGTATTTGGGGTTGATTTCCTTTAGGATAGACTGGTTTGATCTCTTTGCAGTCCAAGGGACTCTCAAGAGTCTTCTCCAGCACCACAGTTTGACTGAATCAGTTCTTCGGCGCTTAGTCTTCTTTATGATCCAACTCTCACATCCATACGTGACTACTGGAAAACCATAGCTTTGACTATAGGGACCTTTGTTGGCAAAGTGATGTCTCCGCTTTTTAATACGCTGTCTAGGTTTGTCATAGTTTTTCTTCCAGGGAGCAAGCTTCTTTTCATAGTTGCAGTCTCTGTCCACAGTGATTTTGGAGCCCAAGAAAATAAAATGTCACTGCTTCCACTTTTT
Organism: Cervus canadensis; assembly: GCF_019320065.1. NCBI lineage: Eukaryota > Metazoa > Chordata > Mammalia > Artiodactyla > Cervidae > Cervus > Cervus canadensis. Next base: position 60,117,859 of record NC_057388.1, on the reverse strand, counting down.
CTCCTTCTATTTGCCATGAAGTGATGAGACCAGATACCTTGATTTTAGTTTTTTGAGTGTTGTTTTAAGCCAACATTTTCACTCTCCTCTTTCACCCTCATCTAGACGCTTTTAGTTGTTCACTTTCTGCCTTTAGAGTGGTATCATCTGCCTATCTGAGGTTGATATTTCTCCCGACAGTCTTGATTCCAGCTTGTGATTCTTCCAGCCTGGCATTTCGCATGGTGTACTCTGTATATATGTCAAATAAGCAGAATGACAATATACAGCCTTGTCATACTCCTTTCCCAATTTTGAACCAGTCAGTTGTAGACTTCAAAGAAAACATTGTCCTAGTTACTTGCCGAGGGATGCTTTAGATCTCGCTAGTAAATTAGAACATAATGTATTAGGGGCTTGAATATTTTGAGAGTTGGTGTAGAAAATTGAACTGCTTGATAGTGTGGGGAATTCTTTTCTTAGCACTTTGAGTCATGTCTTTTCTGTTTCATTGTTATAAGTGAAGGGAACTTAACCTCATTTATTTCAGAACTGAAATTGGAAGATTTTGTTGTTATTTAAATAATCACACTCTACTCATACATAATGGAAATAAATAAAATGTCACCCAGGGTAGTATTTCATCTAATGGTATAATCTAGCTGAGACTTAAATTGTTCTAACTGTGCTGGCATTCTTTGTCATGAGTATGCTAAGTGTTCATGATACATAATGTTTTAGTGCTTTGTCATTTTAAATTTCACTGAAATTGAATTACTTGGAATTGGTACAGGTGATAAGATATTAATATTTTTTAATATAAACAAATACAAAGCAGTTGTTTTATTTTTTCTTTTTAGGAACCTTGGGTAATGTGGAACATGGGAACCAGTATCAGATCAAATTGATGTATGAACATAATCTTCAGAGAACAGCCTGCAATATGACTTATGGATCATTTGGTGGTGTGAAAGGTAATTTGTATTTAATCATGAGCATGCTGTTGTAAGGACCAGAATATTTGGCCATATAAAAATGGAGGATTATGTGGTATGAATCTCAGAGTTAAACATATTTATTGAAACCTTTGTATTAAAATACTTGAGCAAAATAATAAAAAAAGAAAACTCTAAACATTGGATATATATGATTTTCATATAGCCCGCACTTTTATGTGGTCTACAGAAATATTTTTGAAACTGCATTTTCTTTAAATTTTGTCTTTTATACATGAGTTGACTGAAGTTGAGCTTCTCTGTGGTGAACTGTGTGCCTGCCTCTCGCAGTGGAAGAAGGGGTTGATTTCCTCACTGATGGATGTCTCTGCTCTATTTGGTAGAGGCAGGATGAAGCTGTCGACCCCTGTCCCCACCTCACCCACCTCCAGGGCCACTGTGCAGGTTGTGTAAATTGTTTTTAAACCAGGGCATAAGGGGCTGGTGGAGACTGAAATGCAGACCTGATCCTGCTCATCTGGCCATGTGCCCTGGCCTGGAATAAATATCCCTAGAGAAAGGGAGACTTTCCTAAATTTTGCAAAGACATTACCTTTACCAAGTCCTGGCTCAGTGAGGCTATGTTCCTTCCACCCTGGGAGTATCTTTTTCTAATTTGCACAAGGGCTACCACCCTAGTTCCACCCTAGCTTCTTGAGTTACCAGGGCTTGGTGCTTGTTTCTCTACACTGTGATTGTTGGTATTGGAGGATTATTTACAATTAAATTTCTCTCACTTCACCATGACAGGGTGATAGAGGAGCTTCTGGTGCTGAAGTGAGGATAGAAAGCCAGGTGGTGACACTTGCCTATGTGATTTTGTGTATGTGTGTATAGGGGGCACCTGCTGAACATGTAACTAGGGATTTTATAATATAGCTCTCTTTAGGCTCACATTTTTATGAGTTTATTGTTTAACCATTGTGTTAATGGGCTTCCTTGGAGGTTCAGATGGTAAAAAATTTGCCTGCAATTCTGCAGACCTGGCTTCAATCTCTGGGTTGGGAAGATCCCCTGGAGAAGGAAACGGTTACCCACTCCAGTATTCTGGACTGGAGAATTCCATGGACAGAGTAGCCTGGTGGGCTACAGTCCATAGGGTTGCAAAGAGTCGGACATGACTGAGAGACTTCCACTTTCATTGTGTTAATAAAAAGTAGGTTACATGTGTTAGATTTTTCTTTAGTGACATGAAAAAATATCTTTATTTTGGAAGTATCCTTCATTCATGTGAACTCACTTTTTTTTTTATACAAAAGTAAAGGCAAGAATATTTTGGGTAATGGGCTTCCCTGGTGGCTCAGGTGGTAAAAGAATCTGCCTACAATGCAGAAGACCCTGGTTCAATCCCTGGGTTGGGAAGATCCCTACAGAAGGGAATGGCAACCCATTGCAGTGTTCTTGCCTGGGAAATCCCATGGATAGAGAGGCCTGACATGCTATAGTCTATGGGGTCACGAAGAGTCAGACACCACTAAGAGACTGACACTTTTCACTTTCACACTTTCAGTGTATAAATAAGCGTTTGGTGTAATTAAAGTGATATGAAACAAAACATGTGGCTGTATTGCAGTATTGCTTAACTTGAGTAACAGGAATGTTTGGATTATTAGAAGAATATGGGAGATGTCTAGAGTTAGATGAAGAAAGGTGAGAAAAAGTGAAAATTTGATGAGAAACTAACTTTTGTGAGGCATCCCCTTCCCAACTTCAGCTTTCTACTGTTCTTTAAAAAAAATGTCTGATACGATCAGGGGACCAAGTCCACCTTGTTTAATGAACTATTTTCAATGTTCTTTCTGCTACGAAACCCTGCAAAGAAAAATTACTAAATTCTGTACAGCTGGAGTCAAAAAATATTATATGAGGAAAAAGTGCTTTGAGTAAATGAAAGTAAGTTTTTATTTTTTGGTAGCATGAAGACTGCTGCTGCTGCTAAGTCACTTTAGTCGTGTCCGACTCTATGTGACCCCATAGACAGCAGCCCACCAGGCTCCGCCATCCCTGGGATTCTCCAGGCAAGAACAATGGAGTGGGTTACCATTTCCTTCTCCAATGCATGAAAGTGAAAAGTGAAAGTGAAGTCACTCAGTTGTGTCCGACTCTTTGCGACCCCATGGACTGCAGCCCACCAGGCTCCTCTGTCCATGGGATTTTCCAGGCAAGAGTACTGGAGTGGGGTGCCATTGCCTTCTCCGAGCATGAAGACAATTATTTATTTAATTTTTAAAACTCTTAATTGAAGGATAATTGCTTTACAGTATAGTGTTGATTTCTACCAAACATCAACATGAGTCAACCATAGGTTTACCCATAAGACAATTACTTATCTTTTTAAAAAGACAGTTCTCTGGATCACATGTCAATTGTTATCCTACATTGATTGCACTGTACTTTTAGTTTTATTACCAGATCAAGTTAACCTAATTAAAGTAAGAAGTTTTAAATAAATTCCTTGCTTCTGTGTGACATTTTTGCTAGATTCATTAATGCACTTTCAAAGTAATTAGAGTTGTTATTAGTTTTGAAAAAAATAGTTAAGTTTGTACTTATATATCTTCTCTTAGTTCTGAAATTCTGCCTTATATTTTAAAAGTCCCTTTTGAAAAAATAAGAGACAATTATGACATATCTTACTTTCCTATGGTTAAACAGGATATTTCCCAGTTTGAAACAGAGAGATATCTTAGTAGCAGAAGCAATTATTCTGTTTCATGGGTTTGGAACACATAATATCTTTGAGGTATCTTAAAAAAAGTAATGGAGTGGTAAATCAGTAAAAATGAGCCATTTGGGGTGAGTGGCAGGGGGATGGGGAGTTACTGCTAATGGCTACAAGGTTTCTCCTTTTGGGAAGAGGAAAATGATCTCAGATTAAATTACAGTGATGGCTGCAGAGCTCTATAAATACACTGAAAACTATTGAGTTGTATAATTTTAAGAGCTGGTAAGTAAATTGTATCTTAATTGTAAAACTTAAAAAAAATTATCCGTGGGATAAAACTTGCTGCTAGAGAGGTGATAGTACAGTCCATACATCCTACTGATGTACAGAACTTGTGGCTTCAGAACTGTGAAAATGTTCTTGAATGCTGAGAGGTGGTTTATGGGAATGTGTATTAGGAAGTGATCCAAAATGTGAAGAAGTCTGATCAAGCTTCTATATAATTATTTCCTTCTTCTTTCTGTCCTCCCTCCCTTCTTTTTATATATAAATGTATTTATTTATAATATAGAAAAATTAGAAGTAATCTAAATGAGTAGTAGAGGAGAATGATTAAGTTTTGATTCAGAAGGTTATTGTGAAGCTGTTAAGATTAAGTTTGGTTTGCTGTAGTGAACATCTTTGAACATAAATCTTTGTCCATGTTTCTAATTATTTCCCGAAGACTTAATGTAGAAGTGGAGTTATTGAGTTAAAGGTTAAAAAAATACTTTTTTCCTCAAAAAAGCACCCCTGAAAACTATATAAATAAATTGTAAAAAGCATAGAACTTAAGAAGAAGAAAGTAAACGTCACTGTCACTTTAACAGAAAAGAAAGCCTATTTTCTGAACCGTGTCGCTCGTATGTGTCTAATGTGCACCTTTACAGGAGAGGGTGGGTCAGTGTTTTAATCTGAAGACTTCCCTAGACTCGTTCTTTTTCTTTTTTTGATCTAAGTTTAAAAAAGGAAATTGAAAATTCTTGTCTTTTATCTTACTCTGTATTTAAGATGTATTCTTGTGGAATTATTAAACTAGGTAATTGTGTTAGCAGTCCTCAAGAAAGGAGTTAAGCAAAAAGAAAACCTCGCAGCGTTTTAAACCAATGTATTTAAAATGCTGGAAGACAACACAGGGAATTTATTTGGTATGTGTAGCAGAATGAACTCCACTAGATGGCAGTCGTCTACCACCTCAGGCTTTAGTTGGCTCTGAATACGAAGGTATGGTAAGAGATCATTAAGGGAGGAATTGTTATCCCAAATAATGCTTTGCCTTCTTCAGGCTGCAACAGAGCAATGGAGTGGTTCTTAAAAAATTATTATAAATAACATCTCAGGATGAAATGAAAAAATACATTCCAGCTGTGCTCAAATTTTAATTTGCTTCTGAATCATAATGGAATTTTGATGAAATTGTAGGTCTTAACTATGTAAGTCTGAAACTGGACCTCAGAGTTTGAATTTCTAACAGTCTCCCAACTGATGCCAAGTTGCAGAGGTCTAGAGGTTTGCTGTCACCCTGCATCTACCAAGTGCTTATTCCCTGCCAGGAAGTGTCCTGAGTGCTTTACAGGTTGAGTAACTTAAGATATACTTTGTAAATGGTAGAGCAGGGATTCCAACCCAGGCTTTCTGCTTCTAGAAACTTGTGGTTTTAACTAAACTGGGATATCTAGGCTGTGAGTAATTTTGCATACTTCCTAATTTGGGAAAAATCTTTGCTATCAGAAAGATGTGTATTTGGTTTGACTAAAGTTGGTGCATAACTTTGATTCTTCATAGATAATGGAAAAACATGTTGGGTAATTTCTGGGTCAGGTATTTGCTTTCTCAATTTCCTTTTTTTGGTTGATGCTTTGGTTTATAAGAAAAGTACCTCTTAAAATTTTTATCAGAGCAATTATATATGGGGGGGGGGAGGGTAATATGTTATTTGAAATTAGCAAAAGAGTAATTGGGCTTCTCTGGTGGCTCAGACAGTAAAGAATCTGCCTGTAATGCAGGAGACCGGGGTTCAGTCCCTGGGTGGGGCAGATCCCCTGGAGAAGGGAATGGCTACCCACTCCAGTATTCTTACCTGGAGAATTCCATGGACAGAGGAGGCTGGCAGGCTACAGTCCATGGGATTGCAAAGAGTTGGATATGACTGAACAACTAACACTTTCACTTTTTCAGAGTAATTATTGTTGTTTTCTAACCTTTTTTTTTTTGTTTTGTTTGCTCACTTGTTAAGAAAATCTTTCAAAAATACCCTTTATACATTTGCAGAAACTCAAAGGAGCATTCACTGATGCCGGAAGTCTTGCTTTTACCTCACGCTGTGTTGCAGTGCCTGTTAATGAGGAGGGGTGCAAAAGACATAGGAAAGCTAGTTTTAACTACTTGAAGAATATTTGCCTAATAGCTTCCATTATTCAAACTACTACCTACCATTCCAGAAGATAAATTAGAAGCCTTTCCATATTATACTTTTTAGAGGGAAATGATTGAAATGTGCAATATTAGTGGTTATATTTGGCTTATTTTCTCCCCCCAGATTAGTGTGGAAGATGTGTATGAAGTTAAAATGTTTACAGTTTGATTTTAATCTAAGCTGTTTTTTGAAGAAACTTGTGACTCTGGGTTTTTGTAAAAATGGTTGCTGCTGTTCAGTCGCTCAGTCCTGTCCGACTCTTTGTGACCCAATGGACTGCAGCATGCCAGGCTTCCCTGTCCTTCACCATCTCCTGGAGTTTGCTCAAACTCATGTCCATTGAGTCAGTGATGCCATCCAACCATCCCCTCCTCTTTTGTCTCCTTCTCCTGCCTTCAGTCTTTCCCGGCATCAGGGTCTTTTCTAATGAGTCAGCTCTTTGCATCAGGTGGCCAGAATATTGGAGCTTCAGCTTCAGCATGAAAAGGTAAAAATGGTAATCTTTTCAGGAAACTCAAACAGGGACTCTCAACTCAAACTCAACCTAGAGGGATGGGATGGGGAGGGAGATGGGCGGGAGATTCAAAAGGGAGAGGATATATGTATACCTATGGTTGATTCAGGTTGAGGTTTGACAGAAAACAGCAAAATTCTATAAAGCAATTATCCTTCAGTAAAAAATAAATTAATTAAAAAATTTATTTGATTAAAAAATGATAATCTTTATTTTTTATACTGTTGACAAATTAATGCTTGCAAAATGTAGTGAGTGGCGTAAGCATGAACAATCAAATTATATAGTTTGGAAATCAAACCAATTTTAAAAAGCTAGATTTGAATTGATTTAAAAATATGTTACTAAAATTGGGGTTATTTATTTTGTTTGGTAATTTGAACTCCACTGTTTTTGAAAAAAGGAACAAGTGGTATTTCTGCCAGATTTCCCTCTGCTTTTGTTTCAGTGTGTCACTACAACTTCCAGTGGTTGTTGACATGGACCTTCACCAAATTAAGATAAGCTTGCCATTTCAGAATAGTATTTGGAAAAGGAAAACATTAATGTTTACTGACAAAAAGTCAGTAGTGGAGTGATGAAAGAACACTATTGTTTTAAAGTCAACAACTGTGTGTACTTAGCTTGGTGAAATATGACACTTTGTATAGTCTGTGTAATGTATCTTGCTACTATCAAGAGAAGTTTGAGCAAGAATTTCCTTTACTCATAATGTGACTTAGAGACCCTGTAGTTATATCGTCAGTTACCGAAAATTTTTCCTGTAGGGCTGAGACAAGTTGATGAACTTTATAATGTGTAGGGATCTTTCAAATGTGTGACAAGGACAATGGGAAGAAATAGTTGATTTGTTAGAGACATGTGGGAAATTCAGGCACTAGAGCAAGTGTGGTGTTAACTCTATCATCTCTCTCTCTGGGTGTTTGTCCATCCATTCATCCAAGTTTCTCAGAATAGAAAGATTATGATGTCTTTGAGGATACAAAATGAAATCATCTGATGAACAAAATGACTTCTATGATATTTTGTTGAACTTGAACATTAACTTGAACATTAACTTGAACACATTTTTGTTTGAAAAATTACCCTGGGCTATGATGGGTCAGTTTTGTTCCTTAAAACCATTCCCCATCATATAAACTAGTGCTTTTTAGTCATTTTGAATTATTGCTATCTCTTCATAATGATTTGTGGTTTATTTAAAAAAAGGCTTTTTAATACTTCAGTAGTGATTATAACCACCATCTGGTTCTTTCTTCAATTTTTAATCTTTTCCAACATTTTTACTTCTTTGCTCTCATCTTTTTTGTATTTATTTTCTATTATTTACTCTTTGTATCTATCTATAATTTTACTATTGTAAGAACAATGAACATGAAATCTACTTTTTAAATAAATTTTTATAAATTTGAGATAATTGACGTGCAACATTATATTAGCCTCATGTGAACAGCAGAAATGATCTGATATTTGTGTCTCTTAGATTTAAAAACATATAATAATACAGTAGTCTGCTCTAATTTTTAAAATTAATTTTCTTGATCATAAATTTTTGTTTTTCAGACGGCTATGTATATTTGGAATTTACCTTGTAACAGACAACTCAAGATTTAAAGAAATATTACTATCAAAACCCACAACTTCCCAGTTTCTGGATAGGCCACCATTCCGCTTTTCCATTGGCTGTGCTTCTTTCCTCTTTCCAGTCTTGCCTTTGGTACAACTGAGAATTCTTTTGATTGCAGTTGACAGTTGGCTTAAGCAGGAGTAAGAAATTTACTGGCTCTCATCATCTGGGCTTCTGATGTGATCAGATCTGGTTTTACTCTTCTCATCTCTTGCTTTTGTTCCCTTGGACAACCTATTTCCCCCTGGTAACAAGATGGCTATAGCAGCTCTAAATCTTACTTCTCAGATTCTAGTCCATGTGAAAAAGTGTCTGCTTTCCTCCAGAAAGCTCAGCACAGCTCTCTTTCCATTTCTGTGTCTGGGGTTGGGCATCTTGGAATTGTCATTGTCACCAAAGGACTGTGATTACACTTGGGTCAGAGTTACTTGCTACTTATCATCAGTTTTCCTTTTACAAATGGGCTTTGAGTTCACTGTCAGCCTGCTGTGGGGACGTGAACAGTGTAGGGTATCGTGCCTTCCCTTTTTGTTGTTGTTGTTGTTCAATCGTGTCTGATGGATTGCAGCATGCCAGGCTTTCTTGTTCTTCACCATCTCTCGGAGCGTGCTGAAACTCATGTCCATTGAGTTGGTGATGCCATCCAACCATCTCATCCTCTGTTGTCCCCTTCTCCTCCTGCCTTCAGTCTTTCCCAGAATCAGGGTCTTTTCCAATGCACATAAGTTTCCCACATTGATTTAAACCTTTGCACACTATATTCTGGGGAAGCCCTCTTGAGGTGCACAGAGGGTGTGTCCAATCACAGCTCAGGATCTTTAGTAGCAGTGTCTGCAGGTGGGTGAGGACTGTCCTGTATCACTACTCTGGGACTGATGGGGAGCCTGTGTGACAGCACTTCTGATAGTCACTGGTGCCCTCTGCTTATTCGCAGTTCTTATTCACAGTTCTGTTGTCTTCATCTGTCTTTCGTAAGTTATCTTCCCCTTTTCCTCTCTCCCTGCCTTTTCTGGTAGTGCATTTGTGGAATTGCCAGGGCAGTCTCCTTTTATCTTGCTCAAGTGTAGCTGAGTTAACTCTGGGTCAGTTTGCTTTTTTATGGTGCTGGTGAATTTTCCTTGCCTCTATTCCCTCCCAACCAGAGATGAATTTGTTTTCCTTTTGGACACACTATTTTGAGGGCTGGATGTGGCTCAGTGGGTAACTGTGGCTATGGCAGCAACACCGGACCATCTGGCCTCATCCCTGTCTTTTATGGTTTTGTTAATTATGTTGAATCACTGTTTACTCCACCTGGATGGTCTGTAACTTGTTATCTTCGAATCTGGGTATCCTCAGACTTTGCATCTTCCCTGTGCTGACTTCCTTCCTCACTCCCCCTCTTTCTCCCATCCCCCATCTTTCTTCTGGCCCCTTGTGGGTATGTGTGAGGCCTTTCTAGCCCGTCGTCCCCTCCCTATACTCATCATTGTTGGAGATATTTAGTGTGACTGCTATTTTTATGGTCTATGGCCTTTACTGCTGTTTTTCTTTTGGCAGAAAAACACCAACATGGTAAAATTTGTTTTTCTTGTCTGGTAGAAAGGGGATGTGGTAAAGGTAGAGCTTTTGTTATTCTGGGCATTTCCATTTCTCTGGGCTGTCTACACCCCTCCTGCATCTGTCTTTCCCTAAATTTGGGAGCCTTAGTAAGGTTTTCAGAATTTTGTTTGTTTGCAACCTCACCACCCCTCCTTCTTATGAGGAGTTTGGATTTAGCACCTTCACAAAATGCACAACGTCTAGCCCCGAAGAAGGTTCTCAGAAACATCTGCATTTCTTGATGGGCACCATTTTACATTTCTTTTATTTCCCTGCTGCTGGTGTATGTTTACTATTCTTTTTTTTAATCATTTAGTTATTTTATATTTTTGTTTAGTCCACAATGCTACATTTTTGAAAGGGTTTTTTGAAAGTAGTCCCTAGACTGCTCTATTTGAAGAATGGATGTTTATCATAAAAATTCTTGTGGATTCAACAGTTGAGTTGTTTGGATGATTCTGGTAGACTCCTGGATAGATGATCTTCTATTTCTATTATTTGAGCTATTTATTTAGCTATTTATTTGAGCTATTTCTTTGTACTTGATGTGAACTTCTTTTTTCCAGGTTGTTCTTGGCTTTTAAATTGTGTGTGTATGTGTGTGTTTCATTGTAGTCAAATCATTCCTTTCCTATTTATTCTATTTGTTTTATGCTTAAATCTCTCCCTTGCAGAGTTTTGATGTTTTATTTATCTATAGAGAAGACTGTAGGGAGAAAGTTAATATTACTACCTTCTCTATGTTGTGTTATTGGATATAACCCTGTAAAATAGGTAAATTAATTACCACTTCCCAGAATGGGAAACAAGCTTATAGACCGTAAGTGTCTTGCTGTAGATCATAGGAGGCCTTTGAATCCAGAGCTATAGGATTCTAAAGCCTTGTTATTTCTAATACATTACCTCTTATTTAATTACCTTCCTATTTGGAGAGAGGATTTGTGTGAACTGAGAGAGAGAGGAGAGGGAAGCTCTTCTGTAAGCCTGATGAGGGCAGAGACCGTGTCTGTTGTTCATCATTGTGCGTCTCATGTCCTGCACAGTCCTTGGCACATCTAAATAAGTATTTTGGGGGTGAATAAACCAAATAGCCATGTAACTGAGCAAGGCCAATGTCATGCACTGCAGGCTTTCAAGTTTATTTTTCAGAAACAAATGTTAGCCTGGTGTCCTCATTCTAGCCAACTTCTGAGTTTTGTTTTCTTCTTTAACAAACATATGTTGAATATCTACTGCAATGCACGGGTCATGGTAGTTTCTGTTAACCACCACAGGGGTAAAACTGGAGGTGATTACTTGGACTTCCTGGGTTCACCTTTGCTAAATTTATTTCTCAATATGCCAGTGAGGCAACACTTATACAACACAAGCTTCCCACTAGGAATAACCAGTTTTTTTCATCATTTTGGAGTTGTTTTTCTATCCTTAAGTCATCCTTTTGTTACTAATGTTTTCCAGTGTAAAATGTGATATTCAAAATTATTTGAGTATTTGTGATAGTGTTCATAGATCAAAAAGTTTTTATTTTTCAAATTATATAAATTCTTTAATATTTAGTATAAAAGACATTTCTTGTTGTTAATCCTTTTATCTCTTTTTGTGCCTTGTAAAAGCTCATTTACCTTTAATTTTTCCAGTTTTCAAATTTTGCTTTGATATTTTCAGTCAAATGGAACTTCAAAAAAAATAGAATTTTGATCAATGAAAGGTTAACATCAGAGTGTAGGTATAATATGGGCAGGGTATGGGTTATAAACGTCTGACAACACAGTAGTCCTGCATTTGTGACTGAGGTGGAAGAAAATACTGCATATATAAAAGGATCAGTATGTTTGGGAATATAGTTGTCAGTAAAGGAGGCGAACAGATTTTACTAATAATATATATGAGTATGGTGGAATATTTTTTAAATCGTAAAATGACTTCTGTAAGCTTGTATGGGATTATATTGTCACATAAATAAAAATTCATGAATTCTTTGGAATAAAAAGCCTGCCAAAGAAAATAGTGAATTGAAGAATAAGTCAAGTCACCTTTGCCTCATTTTGAGGCAACCCACAATAATCAGATCCTCAGCCTTCAAATAATAACTTCTAATTGTCTAAACTGGAGCCTTTTTCTTGTCTGCCAAGGAAACGTATTAGTGGCCACATGCGGTTGCTGAGAGGCTGTGCTTCCCAAAGTCATCTGAATTCTTTGATTGCCATCCAGAGAGTGAACCGATACGCTCAAGTGGGGTGAATGAGCATCCAGAACACAACCTTGCTTCTTTTTGTGTAGGGATGTTAGTGCTAATAGAAGATTAATGCTATTTTCCTTATAAGAAAGAAATCAAAGGATAATGTTTTGATAACTCTTGTCTCACTAGCGAACCACATGGCCCCTATTTTCTAGTGGATTTGGTTGAAATGTTGGAGCATCGTGCTGTGAAAGAATATCTGTGCTCTGCTGGCTCCTATTCCTTGCTTAAGCATTAAAGTATAGGTGTTTTATAATATTGGAGTACTTACCTCATTTGTTCTTAAGATCCTTTATGGATCCACAGTGAAGTCGGAAGATCAAGGGGATGATAGGATTGATTTTCATCCTGTGCTGACTTTTCTCATACATATAGTATTCATTTATAAAATCCCTGGTCCAAGACCCATAAAACAATGTTGCTTTCAAATAGCGTTTTTCCTGTGTATTATGTTTTATAAAACCTTTAGTTCCTGGGGGAATGTTATAAAGAGAGTTCCCTGTAGTCTGCAACTTCATTTTTTATACGATTATTTATAAAGTTGTTACTTTCCCTGAAAGGTGAATTCTGATTCCCTCCATACATACACTATAGAAATTTAGTAGTTAAATGCCTCCTTGCCTACTGTGACTAAGAGGGGGAAAGGTTGAAAAGAGTATTTGAAGTTTTTTGGTGTTGTTTGAAAAAAAATACTTTCTTTCATGGTGGCCGAATGCCAAGGCTGGAAAAGTGTTATGGGAATGTCTGTGGTCAGGACTGCCTTTGACGAGAGGATGGTTAAATATGGTAATCTTGATAGGATTTGACAGCCATTTTTGATTCTATATGTGGTTCATCATAGTCCCCTTCTTAAGAGTGAAATAACTAAGCGATTAAATTATTTTACCTAATTGGGAAGGAAGGTGATTACCAAAAAACTACTTTATTCAGATGTCACTGTGATATAAAGGGTTCTAACAGTTTACAACATTCATCTACAAAACACATTGTCATGGGAAATGAACAGTGTTCCCCACCACCCAGTCTCTCCTGAATTAAGTTGATTCATTAACCCTTTTCTATTCTACATGGGAACTCTTGCTTACAGATTTAAATTCTGAAGCACAAGAGATATATGTTAATGCTTAATATGAAAAACAAATAGTTGACTATGACCATGTTAAAAGTATTTTCAAAGTGCATTAGTAGTACTCTGTGTTGATATTACACATATAAAATAAATTTTAAGTAGATTATCTTTTTGATGGACATTTGGGTGGTTTCCAGTTTTTGACTGAAATGAATAAAGCTGCCATGAACATTCTTTTATAATTCTTTATGTGGACAGTACAAAAATAAGTGTCAAACAAATGTACGATGATTTTAAAAATTATACTACTATAATTTTCTCCAATCTTTTTGTGATTAAATTTTAAAAAGACATTCAAGATTGAGTTGTAATATTAGTAAGCATGCTTTATGTGCAAGAGTAGTATTGTATGTGTTTACTTCTCAAACATTAAAGAATATAAAATGTGTACCTTCAGTATTTCATGTAGTACATAATTTAAGTCGCTTCTAATTTAGAGTATCAGAAATCATTAAGATTATCATATCAGAATAAGTCCTTCACCTTATATTAATATTTGGACTATATTGCTGTCTAAGTTAAAAATAATCAGGGTTTTTGCCTTTTAAAATTATTTATTTTAGGCTTCTCTGGGTCTTCACTGGGCACGGGCTTTCTCTAGTTGCGGCAAGCGGGGACTGTTCTCTAGTTGCAGTGCACCGGCTTCTCATTGCCGTGGTTTCTCATGTTGCCGAGCATGGGCTCTAGGCTCAAGGGCTAGAGGGCTTAGTTGCAGGGCACGGACTTAGTTGCCCCACAGCATGTGGTATCTTCTCAGACCAGGGATTGAAACCATGTCCCCTGCATTGGCAGGCAGACTCTTAACCACTGGACCACCAGGGAAGTCTCTAATCAGGGTTTTTAAACCAAATTTCTTTACACTGAAATTTGTGAATAAGAACCTTTTAAAGTAGCGTTTCTAGATCTTTGCTAAAATAAACAACTGAGAATACTCCTAAATGTATTTTGGAAAGTAATATTCATGATTGTAGAGGACTGTGAACATAAAAATGTGTGAATGGAAAATTAAGATTTCATATGGCTTTTTGCAGCTGGTTGATTAAGTCTTACACAGTTCATTGTCTTAAAGATGAAATTTGTACAAGGTTTTGGAAGGCAGGAGTTATATATTCAAAGTGCTTGTTTCCAAGGTAGTACAAACTGGTTTTAACAGTCTATCATCTCTCATTTACTAAAGGAAATATGTAAAAAGAAAAGGAAAATGTTCAGCAAAAACAAAATGTTGAGATGATGAAAAGCTACAGGGAAAGAAAAAGGACTTTAGAAAGACTACTAAAAAGAAACTGGCTTATTTTCCCTCAGCAATCTGTCTGAATTCATTTTGCTTTCATTATATATCTAGCCTGAAGGCAAAGTATGTTGAGTATTACAACAAAGAGGGTGTTATAAGGAGGACTTTTTTTTTTTTTTAAATAATAAAGTGTAACATATGTGTAAACCATGCAACTTTGTAACAGGAAACTTTATAATAAGGAAGGACTGTGCTTAGCTTTTCCACAATTTTGGAAGAATGAGTTTTATTAGGTGTTAGACAAAGAAATTATCAACTGACTTTTATGCTGTAAGGTTGAAAGATTTCTTATGACCATTTCTAGACTTTAGCAGTGGTTTTATTGGGGTCCTGATATATTAGGAACAGTGCCTAGCACTATTAATATGTCTACTGTTGCTAGTTCTCTTAAGGAATATGATGTTTAACTTTTGCCTTTCAATGAAAAATTATTCAAAATCCTGTTATTCTGTGGTTTCCTCAGCAGTAGCAGGCTGTTCTTGAATTGATCAACACATAGTATAATTTGGGAACACAATCAATGGTTCTTTTCTTTTTGAAAGATGGTGACAAATTCTATTGAAACTTGGGAAATTGGCTCCATCATTCATCCCTTACTCTTTTTTTTACTTTTCTTGCCCAACTTCCTGAAAACCATATTGTTTTGATGTCAGTATGTAGAATAGATTATCTGTTGGGGAATCAGTGTGTATTAATTATATTGGAATAAATGTAAGTGTAACAAATGATACAGTTAGTAGGCACTGGGCCTAATAGTTTATTCAGTTAATGAGGACACTAAAATTAGGGACCTCTAATATGAGGTGGCTAGATGGCATCACCAACTCAATGGACACGTGTTTGAGTAAAGTCCGGGAGTTGGTGATGGACAGGGAGGCCTGGCGTGCTGCGATTCATGGGGTCGCAAAGAGTCAGACACGACTGAGCAACTGAACTGAACTGAATATGCCTGAACCATATTTCTTGTAAATTTTCCTCAGTTTTGAGATTAACTGGCAATAGCTGTGTTTTTCTGGCTTTTAAAGGCTCATATATTATGGTGGAATTTTAGGATTTATATAGTGCATATTATAGAATAGTTGAGTTTTTATATTTATCACACAGTTACTGAAGTGAGCTAGAAGAAGTGTAGAAGTCAATCTTCTACTTTTTTTTGGCTTTTCAATAATCTGTTTCTTAAAAATATTATATCCATTCACCTCTCCCACTTAAAAATTGCGCACTATGTACATTTGTGTACTATCTTAAATTGAGGTGGGGAAATTTAATGATACCTTTTAATATGGCATGATCCATTGCAGGGCTGTTAGAAAATTAGAGATGAAACTCCTAGGCTTAGGAGAGAGGTGTTAGAAGTGTGCTAGCAAAATATTTTATTACATCTGTTAAAATATATCATTTAACAGTTTTAAAAATTGAAGTATAGTTGATTTACAGTGTTGTGGTAGTTTCTGGTATACAGCAAAGTGATTCAGTTATACATATACATACATTTTCTTTTCCATTATGATTTATTATCGAATATTGAATATAGTTTCCTGTTACTATACTATAGGACCTATTGTTTCTTTTGTATATGGTAGTGTGTATCTGCTAATCCCAAACTGCTGTTTATCCCTCCCTGGCCCTTTTTTCTCTTTGGTAACCATAGGTCTGTTTTCTGTGTCTGTGAGCCTGTTTCTGTTTTGTAAATAAGTTCATTTGTATCATATTTTACTTTTTCAGTTTCCAACCAAAAACAATTCCTTTTAATTATTTTTTAAAATTGAAGTATAGTTGATTTACAGTGTCTTATTTTCAGGGCTTCAATAAAGTGGTTTAGTGCCTATTGGCCATCTGTATGTCTTTGGAGAAATGTCTGTTTAGGTCTTCTGCCCATTTTTGATTGGATTTTTCGTTGTTGTTACTGAGTAGTATGAGTTTTTTGTGTATTTTGTAAGTTGGGCCCTTGTTGGTTGCATCATTTGCAAATATTTTCTCCCATTCGTTGTCTTTTCATTTTGTTTATGGTTTCCTTTGTTGTGCAAAAGCTTTTAAGTTTGATTAGGTCCCATTTGTTTACTTTTTCTTTTATTTCTATTGCCTTGGGAGAGAGACCTAAGAAAACATTGGTACAGTTTATGTCAGAGAATGTTTTGCCTATGTTCTCTTCTAGGAGTTTTATGGTGTCATGTCTTGTATTTAAATCTTTAAGCCATTTTGAGCTTATTTTTGTGTATGATGTGAGGGTGTGTTCAAACTTTATTGATTTATATGTGCCTCTTTAGTTTTCCCAACACCACTTGCTTAAGAGACTGCTTTTTCTTCATTGTATATTCTTGCTTCCTTTGTCAAAGATCGTGACCATAGATGTGTGGGTTTATTTCTGGGTTCTCTATTCTGTTACATTGATCCATGTATCTATTTTTGTGCCAATACCACACTTTATAGTATTGCCTAAAGTCTGAAGGGTTATGTCTCCAGCTTTACTTTGGCAATTCTAGGTCTTTTATGGTTCCGTATAAATTTTAGGATTATTTGTCCTAATTCTATGAAAAATGTCATGGGTAAATTGATTGTGCATGCCTGCTACATTGCTTCAGTCATGTTGGGACCCTATGGTCCCAACCTTTGCGATCCTATGGACTGTAGCCCATGAGGTTCCTCTGTCCATGGGATTCTCCAAGCAAGAATACTGGTGTGGGTTGACATGCCCTCTTCCAGGGGATCTTCCTGACCCAGGGATTGAACCCACGCCTCTTAGGTCTCCTGCATTGGCAGGCAGGTTCTTTACCACTAGAACCACCTTGATAGGGATTGCATTAAATCTTTAGATTGCTTTGGGTAGTATGGCCATTTTAACAATATGAATTCTTCTGATCCAAGAGTATGGGATGTCTTTCCCTGTCTTTGAATCATCTCAGTTTTCTTTATCAGTGTTTTATAGTTCTCATCATATGTCTTTCACATCTTTGTAGACCATTTACTTTAAACCTTGCAAGATGACAGAAACATTCAAAATAATTTTTAACTATCTGCAATTAATTTGATAAAGATAAAATGTTAAATAGTACAAACTTAGGAAGACATCAGTTCCCCAGTTCCCCCTACTCTCCAATATGCTTCATTTCTACCTTTATTTTTTCTTAGGGCTAACTCCTTCTCTCTCAATAATGAGATGAGATTCTCCATATCCTTGCCAAAATGTTGTTATTTATCTTTTTGACTTCAGCAACTATAGTGGGTGTATCGGAGAAGGCAATGGCACCCCATTCCAGTACTCTTGCCTGGAGAGTCCCATGGATGGAGGAGCCTGGTGGGCTGCAGTCCACGGGGTCGCTAAGAGTCGGACACGGCTGAACGACTTCACTTTCACTTTTCACTTTCATGCACTGGAGAAGGAAATGGCAACCCACTTCAGTATTCTTGCCTGGAGAACCCCAGGGACAGGGGAGCCTGGTGGGCTGCCGTCTATGGGGTCGCACAGAGTCAGACACAACTGAAGTGATTTAGCAGCAGCACCAGCAGCAGCAGCAGTGGGTATATGGTAGTGTCTCATTTTGGTTTTGATCTGCATTTTTCTGATGGCTAGTGATTTTGAATATCTTTTGATGTGCCTGTTGGCTACTCATGTATATTGAACAGTCAAGAAATAAAGACTGACTGCAGACTGTGTGTCCTAGGGGTCAGGAGACAGGGCTTGTCAGCTGTGGGCTTTATCTTAGGACAGTTAGGGACTACTTCACTGTTTCACTGGGGACTCAGTTATCTGTAGATGTACATCTTTTCTTCTGAGGTGGTTTTCTTTCTTTAAAGCTTTCTTTAACCTCTGTATGAGAGAGAATGAGCTAGTCCCTTGTATTCTGGACCTCAGGCGATTTAGAGGGTTGATTATCCAGGATGTAGACATTTTTTTTTCCATCTACATATTTTTCCAATGCTTGCCTATTCCCATGCTATCACTATTTTGTACCTGATGTGCCTCTAATCTGGAGTCACTTGTTTAGTTCAACTTCTCCAGAGATTATACTTTCTGTATCCTGTGGGGTTCTGGGTACCTAATTACTGCTTACACACACTTTAAAATATTACTCTTATCTTTAGATCCCACCTCACCCCACTTTCTGTGGTAGCTGGTGCTTTTCAGAATTTAGGGGATGAGTAAATGTATTCTCTAGGAATTTAGATTTGACCTTCCTCTTCTCTTCAGTATTGTTTACCTTTTCTTTGTTCACTTTCTCTCTTCACAGACTATGGTTAGGCTTACTGTTTGTTCTGATTTCTTTGAAGGAGTTGATGTCTGTTTATTTTAAAAGCCTGTGATTGTTGTTTGGTGTGGTTTGTTCTTGTATTTAGAGAAGGAGACATGAGTATTTAGCTGACTATCTTGAAATGGGAATCATACTTGCTGTCATAATGCTTCTATAAAATATTGGGGAAAAACTTGTCTTTAGAGTCAGTAGTCAGTTAAAAGAAAATCTGAGTGCTTGTCTCCACAGGCTTTTCATTTCTTCCTTGAGTGAAATAATAATAAAGAGGGTGAGAATGGTTGCCAGGTCATGATTGTAGAATCTTGGCTGTAAGTCATGGGCAAAAAGCTTTATTGTCTACCCCCATGGTTGAGTGAGTTATTTCACCTCTGGGACCCTGTGAATGTTCAGACAGTTGAGTAATCCTACCTTCACACACATGGTTGGCAGCAGGGCAAGTAATATCTGAGTACTTGGCATAATAATGAATGGGGAATATAGAGGGAGTGTAAACGGTTGACAGGTCTGTCTCTTAGTTTCCTACAATTTCATTGTCATGCCTACTGATAGGGGTGGTTTTGCTCAGAGATTAAGGGCATTCTTAATTTTGGTAGTTGTTTGGGATTATTCTAATACAGTTTCTGGAGTGGGGATGAGATGAACACTGTGTTAATCCACAATCTACCAGAAGTACGTTTTAACCCAGTGTTTTTTAGAGACGCTGACAATCCCCGGTTCCAATTTCCTATTTCAAGACTTCATATATAACTGGAATTCTGTAAGCCCCATTTTGACTAGTGGATAATGTGGTATTTGGCATTCTGGGGGATTAATGAACTCTGGAAGGGAACCCTGGAAAAGGAATCCTTTTCCTTTGTGCAGTGTCAGTCCTGTTACATGGTCATCTTAGAAGCTTTTGGGTTTTCCACTTGTACCTTGATTTGAGGGCTTAACAACCCAAGCTTTTATATTTTGTAAGTGCTTAAGTAGAGCAGAGCAGGTAGCTCATTCAGCAGTCTTTGTAATTACCACTGTCCTTGAACAGTCCAGTACGATAGCCATTTATTTCTCAAAGCCTTTTCTTCTACTGGTACTCTGTCACACACTGCACCAATGTTAATTTGAATAATTGTGATTCCACTGCATGCCATATATTTCTGTTTTCTTTTTTTCCACAAAGGGAAGTCATCTGTGCGTTCATCAGGTATGTGAACAAGCTAGTCCCCATGTCTCTTAAATACTGTATTAGTTAAGGTCCCAGTAGGAGACAGTTTGTGGCAGATGGCTCTAATGAAGTAGAATGAAAAAGAGGGATTACTGATAGAGGTGTAGAAAGGGTTAAGAGAAGAGATTGTCCCTATACTTAGCAAAATAAACTATCTAATTTAAGTCATTATATTTTGGGGTATCTTTGTTGTTGTAGCTTGACCTTTTCCCTAATTAATACAAGAATTTACTTTATTATGGCTATGTAGACACTATGGACAACTGAGATTTTATAATATTTCTTTTTTTTTTTTTTGTTGTTTGTTTTTTTTTGAAGTTAAAAATAATACAAGAAATAATCATTGTGCCCTTTACCCATGTTTTCCTATTATGAATATTTTATCTTATTTGCTTTACCATTTTTTTCTTTTACACTCTCTCTCATGTATGTACAATCATTTTTTCTGAGCCATTTGAGAGTACATTATATGCATCATGGCCCTTTATTCCTAAGCACTTTAGTGTATATTTCCTAAGAATAGAAATGTTATTACATAGTACAGTTGCTAATTTCATAAAATTACTTTGATATAGTACTTTTATCTATTCTAATATCCAAATTCTAATTTTTTTCAGCTGATATAGTACTATAACAAAGTTCTTTATAAGATTCCTGCCTCCCTACCCGCATCCCATTGTTACAGGATCTAATCTATAGGTAGGCAGTGCATTCAGTTGCATGTATTTTTAGCCTCTTTTAAGCTGGGAAATTTTCACCCCCTTTCTTTATCTTTTATGACATTGACAGTTCTGAAGAATATAGTCTCCCCTACCATTTAAAGGAAGAAAATATTACTCATTTCCTCATTTTGTCTGTCAGCCACTTTCCTCTGATTATATTGACAATATACATTCTTGGTCAGAATACTGCCAGAATTAAAGTGGTTTCCTTATCGCTTCTGACCATGTCACTTATCACATAAACAAACCTCTGTTTCTATCTTCTTTCAAGCTCACTCACTCCCAAAATCAAGTGGTTCTCTAAGGCTGCCACTTCCAGTCCTGCACACTTTGAAGTTTCTTTCCTGTGGCCTTATATGATGATGAATTCCTTGGTCTCATCCCATGTTAAGTATTTTTGCATTGATTGTTTCACATATTCCTCTGATTTTGTCTGTACTTTCTCTAAAATCTGTGCTTTCCTCTGTCCTCTTTGATAGGCTCTTAGGAAAGCCTTCCCTTCCCCATTCTCTATGCCCTCAGGGTTTTAGTAGTAGCAGTGGGCTGATGCTGGAAGTACTGTGGGAATTTTCTCCCCATCCCCTTATATATGGTGGAGGTTGCCAGTGTTCTCCATTGCATAGTAATGCAGAAGGTATGGGTGCAGCGTGGTTTTAGGTTTTTTTATTTTTAAGGAGAGTGAAAGAGGGAGGGTTTTGGAATGAGGTGACTGTCATTGTTCCCTCAATCCAGAAACTTTTTTAAAAGACACTTTCAGATCCCAGCGATTTTAAAAAGAATATAAAGGAATATTATGGACAACTTTATACTAATAATTTAACAACTTAGATGAAATAAATAAATGACTTGAAGACCACAACTTACCAAAAACTGCCACAAGAAGAAATAGAAAGTCTGAATAGCCTGTATCTACTAAAATTTTTGAATTAATAATAAAAACCTTTTCATGAAATGTCCATGTATAGTTTCACAGGTGAAATATATTAAATATTAAAAGAAGAAATAATACCAGTATTATACAAACTTTTTCCAAAAGTAGATGAGGAGAGAATGCTTTCCAACTCATTTTTGATAGCTTTGATACTAAAACTGATAAAGGTATTATAAAAAGGGAGAATTACAGTCAGTATCCCTTATTAACATGGATGCAGTAATACTAAAATGATTAGCAAATAGAATCTTGTTGTTGTTGTCCAGTCACCAAGTAGTGTCTGAATCCCTGTCATGACTTCAGCATGCCAGGCCTCCCTGTCCTGTCCTAAAAAGGCAAATAAAATCTAGCAATATACAAAATAGATAATCTCTCATGACCAATTGGAATTTATTCCAGAAAAATTAAGATTGGCTCAACAATTTAAAATAAGTCAATATAAAAACAGGAGAAAAACCATAACATTTAACATGAAATGGATCATAGACTGAAATTTAAAACCTAAAACTAGAAAACTAGTACAAGAAAAAATTAAGAGGAAATCTTTATGACCTTGGAGTAAGCAAAGATTTCTTAGGGCATGTAAAGCACTAATCATAAAAGAAAGAAAATGATAAATTACAGTGCACCCAAATTAAAATCTCCTGATCTTCAAAAGACAACTGTCATGTATGGATGTGAGAGTTGGACTATAAAGAAAGCTGAGCACCAAAGAATTGATGCTTTTGAACTGTGGTGTTGGAGAAGACTCTTGAGAGTCCCTTGGACTGCAAGGAGATCCAGCCAGTCCATCCTAAAGGAGATCAGTCCTGGGTGTTCATTGGAAGGACTGATGTTGAAGCTGAAACTCCAATACTTTGGCCACCTAATGCGAAGAGCTGACTCAATGGAAAAGACCCTGATGCTGGGAAAGATTGAGAGCGGGAGGAGAAGGGGATGAGAGGGGATGAGATGGCTGGATGGCATCACCGACTCGATGGACATGGATTTGGGTAAACTGTGGGAGTTGGTGATGGACAGGGAGGCCTGGCGTGCTGCGGTTCATGGGGCCACAAAGAGTCAGACATGACTGAGCGACTGAACTGAACTGAAGCAAGTGAAAAGACAATTCTTGGACTGAGAGAAAATATTCACAATGTATGTAGCTGACAAATTAGTTGTATCGAGAATATATAATGAAATCTTATAAATCAATAAGAAGATAAACAGCCCAATTAAAAAAAAAGGACAAATATTTGAAAAGACATGTCACAAAGATTTGCAGCTGGCCCAATAAGGGTGTGAAAAGTTGCTGAGCATCATTGGGCTTCAGAGAAATTCAAACTAAAATCACAATGAGATGCTTCTACATATCCAGCAGAAAAGTTGAAGGAAAAATGACTGAAGATATCAAGTTTAATTGAGGCTTCCCCGGTGGCTCAGCGATCAAGAATCTCCCTGCCTGCATGCAGGAGCCTTGGGTTCGATCCCTAGGTGGGGAAGATCCCCTGGAGAAGGAAATGGCAACCCACTCCAGTATTCTTGCCTGGAAAATTCTGTGGACAGAGGAGCCTGTGGCCTGCAAAAGAGCCAGACACGACTTAACTAAACAACAGCAACACCACCTCGAACTTGAGACAGCTTGATTTTATGTTCTCATAGGGCAGATCTGTGGAAAGTCTTAAGGTATTTTCTAAACTCTTTTGACTTGGAATATCTCAACTCCGAAACTCTGTCTTCCCTGTGAAGCTTGTAATGGCTCGGTTTAGACTTTGTTAGGTGGGTATGTGTGTGTGTGTGTGCTCAGTTGCTTCAGCTGTGGCCAGTTCTTTGTGACCCCATGGACTGTGTAGTCTGCCAGCCTCCTCTGTCCATGGGATTTTCTCGGCAAGAATACTGGAGTGAGTTGCCATGCCCTCCTCCAGGGGTCTTCCCAACCCAAGGTTCAAACCCATATCTTCTGCATCTCCTGCATTGCAGGCAGATTCTTTACCACTGAGCCGCTGGGGAAGGTCGTTAGTTGGGTATAGAGCAGGCCTTACTGTGGGGCCTGGTCCTTACTCTTAACAGCAGCCTTTCTCAGAATTTATAAGGTATTAATGAGGTCTCTCCATGTCAGCTGCCCCAGATCTTTAACATCCTCCAGCACTGCTTGACCTCTGGTATCTGTTCCATTCTCACCACTGTAGCAGTCATCCTCTGATAAATTCTGCATAGTCTCTCCATGTGCATGCTTAGCTCAGTGCTCATTTAGGAACTCTCAGGGAACTGTCTCACAACTTCTGTTTCTGCAATACTCCTTCTCCCTGTTTCTGCAAGACTCCCTTCTCCCTGGTGCCTTGATGCAGATTTCAGGTTTCACAGCTGCCCCCAACTCTGATATCTGCCTTCTTAACTCACCGGGACTCCCGTGCTCTGCTTGAGTTCCAGCTTGCTGTGTTGCAGTTGGAAATTGTCTTCTGACAAAGCTTGGGCGGATGGGGGAACTCACCTCATGAGTTTTGCTTGTCTTGGTGCCATAGGCTGTGATGTCTGTTGTTAAATGCCCTCAGCCAGAAACCTGATATGTTTTGTCCAGTTTATGGTAGCTTAAAGCAGGAGGGCTAGTTATTCCGTCTTAGTTGAAAGTTGAAATCCTCCAAGAGAGTCTAGACTTCTTAATACTTGGAAAATGAGATTATTCATGATTTCCTAAAGAGAGAATAGAAAAGCTGTGAGATTTACCTTAAACTTCATCCAGGAGCAGTGAAGACTGATTCCGCAGAACAGCTTTACAGCAACAATGATGGGGAAAAAATTGTTTCCTGGTTGTAGTCTGCTGAGTTCAGGAAGGAAGGAGACTTTAACCGCCCCCCGCCTTTTTTTTTGGCCTCAGCTTGAGGCATGTGGAACTTCTCCCACTATAAGAGGTCAAACCCATGCCCCCTGAAGTGGAAGTGCAGAGTCTTAACCAGTGAACCACCAGGGAAGTTCTGACTTTCCTTTTCTGTTTGCTACTCTTCCATTCTATTCATTTTTTAAAAATTGAATTTATTTTTAAATGAAACAAAGGTAAGTATTTTTAATAATAAAAGGTACAATTCACAAAGAAGATAGACATCATAAACCATTAGACATGTAACAACAAAGAAAGGTACATAAAGCAAAAATCAGCAGTTCTATTCATTTTATAATTTTGAATGGTTAAGTTTAAGAAGACGAGTAAATGCCTTTTTCAGTATAGCTCCCTGTACCTTCAGATGTCATATGTTAACCTTCTGTGACTTCAAAGGTGGTTTTTAGCCAGCCCTTTGATAAGCACAGATATCATGTTTAGAAGTTTTACTTAGCTTTGGCAATGACAAGAGATAATAATTTGAAGTCTTTTGTTATTCTGAGTCTTGGATTGTCTTCCTCAGATAATTTCCTTTTAAGAAGTAACATACTTGTTTAATAAAATGGAAATTATGATGTACTAAGAAGATACAATAAGAATTTAAACTTTATAGGCTTCATAAACATCTTTCATCATTTAACTTTAATATGATTAAAACTAGCTATCATTTATTGAATACTGTTTCAGATACTGTGCTAGGTGCTTTACAATACTGCATATATATATATGCATATATATATACTGCATATAAATATATATATATATTTATTTATTTTGGTTTCATCACACGGCTTGAGGGATCTTAGTTCCCTGACCAGGAATAGAACCTAGGCCCCCTGCAGTGGACGTGCAGAGTCCTAACCACTGGACTGCCAAGCAGTTCCGCTAAGAAATAAGTACCTATATGAAATGGGTGATACTTTACCCAATTTTTCATCTAAGAAAATTCAGAATTACAAAACAAAATTTCTGCTCTTTGATCAATTTGATGAATCACATTCCTTTCCAAGTAATTGTATATACATTTAGAAAGATAGCTTTTTTTGGAAGTTGCATTAATGATAGACAATTTGACACACACATCTTAAAATTATGTATTTGCTGATTCATTTTTTTGCCTTATTTTCTTATTCCTTGACTTCCCTTAGCCTTTTCGTTTCTCTTAGATGTATTGTTTTCCTCTAACATCTCATTTGTTTATATGTGTGCAAATTCTCAGGGATGACAGAATGGTAGGGGTGCTTTGTGCACGCATGTGTGTTAAATTGCCACAATCGTGTCCGAGTCTTTGTGACCCCATGGACTATAGCCCACCAGGCTCCTTTGTCCATGGGATTCTCCAGGCAAGAATACTGGAGTGAATTGCTGGGCTCTTCTCCACCAGGGATGCTTTGTAGGGGTCAGTAAAATTACTTTAAGAGTTTGCTGTACCCAATTCAGGTAGTACTAACAAAACTACACCTGTAGGTTTGAGCCCATCACTGACTGAAATTAATCACACCTGTTCAACTTCTGCATCCATTTTAGCCTTTTGGGGATTAAAATCTATGGTTGATTCCTAGAAACTTGTTCTTATGATTAGGAAACAGTTCAGAATGTATTTATTACTGACTGAATCCATAGTCTTATATTCATATATGAATGGAGGTACCTCTTCTCAAATAAGTGGCCCAAAGTACTCCTATTTGCTTCACCTTCCCAGTCCTCTATTTGGTAAGAGGGATTAACTTTGCATGTTTTTCTTGTATTTGTTGGGCCAGCATGATGAACCAACAGTTCCAATAGAGGCTGGATGAGAAGAGAAACTCTAGGATTATTTTTATCATTAGAATATATATATAATATATATACACACACATAAGTTTCAGTTTCAGTTCAGTTGCTCAGTCATGTCCGACTCTTTGCAACCCTGTGGACTGCAGCACGCCAGACCTCCCTGTCCATCACCAACTCCCGGAGTTTATTCAAACTCATGTCCATAGAGTTGGTGATGCCATCCAACCATCTTATCCTCTGTCATCCCCTTCTCCTCCTGCCTTCAGTCCTTTCCAGCATCAGGGTCTTTTCAAATGAGTCAGCTCTTCGCATCAGGTGGCCAAAGTATTGGAGTTTCAGCTTCAGCATCAGTCCTTCCAGTGAAGATTCAGGACTGGTTTCCTTTACGATGGACTGATTGGATCTCCTTGCAGTCCAAGGGACTCTCAGGAGTCTTCTCCAACACCCTGGTTTGAAAGCATCAATTCTTTGGCACTCAGCTTTCTTTGAGTCCAACTCTCACATCCATACATGACTACTGGAAAAACCATAGCCTTGACCAGATGGACCTTTGTTGGCAAAGTAATGTCTCTGCTTTTTAATATGTTGTCGAGGTTGGTCATAACTTTTCTTCCAAGGAGTAAGCGTCTTTTAATTTCATAGCTGCAGTCAACCATCTGCAGTGATTTTGGAGCCCCCAAAATAAAGTCTCTCAATGTTTCCACTGCTTCCCCATCTATTTGCCATGAAGTGATGGGACCAGATGCCATGATCTTAGTTTTCTGAATGTTGAGTTTTAAGCCAACTTTTTCAGTCTCATCTTTCACTTTCATCAAGAGGCTCTTTAGTTCTTCTTCTCTTTCTGCCATAAAGTTGGTGTCATCTGCATATCTGAGGTTATTGATATTTCTCCTAGCAGTCTTGATTCCAGCTTGTGCTTCATGCAGCCTAGCATTTCTCATGATGTACTCTGAATATAACTTAAATAAGCAGGGTAACAATATGCAGCCTTGACATATTCCTTTCCCTATTTGGAACCAGTCTGTTGTTCCATGTCCAGTTCTAACTGTTGCTTCGTGACCTGAATACAGATTTCTCAGGAGGCAGGTCAGGTGGTCTGTTATTCCCATCTCTTGAAGAATTTTCCAAGTTTGTGGTGATCCATACAGTCAAGGGCTTTGGCATAATGGTAAAGCAAAATTAGATGTTTTTCTGGAACTCTCTTGCTTTTTCGATAATCCAACAGATGTTGGCAAATTGATCCCTGGTTCCTCTGCCTTTTCTAAATCCAGCTTGAACATCTGGAATTTCATGGATTAGGTACTGTTGAAGCCTGGCTTGGAGAATTTTGAGCATTACTTTGCTAGCATGTGAGATGAGTACAATTGTGCGGTAGTTTGAGCATTCTTTGGCACTGCCTTTCTTTGGAATTGGAATGAAAACTGACCTTTTCCAGTCCTGTGGCCACTGCTGAGTTTTCCAAAATGCTGGCATATTGAGTGCAACACTTTGACAGTATCATCTTTTAGGATTTGAAATAGCGCAACTGGAATTCCATCACCTCCACGAGCTTTGTTCATAGTGATGCTTCCTAAGGCCCACTTGACTTTGCATTCTAGGATGTCTGGCTCTAGGTGAGTGATTGCACCATTGTGATTGTCTGGGTCATGAAAATCTTTTTTGTATAGTTCTTTTGTGTATTCCTTCCACCTCTTCTTAATATCTTCTGCTTCTCTTAGGTCCAAAGCTTTTCTGTCCTTTATTGTGCCCATCTTTGTGAAATGTTCCCTTGGTATCTCTAATTTTCTTGAAGAGATCTCTAGTCATTCCCAAATCATTGTTTTCCTCTATTTCTTTGCATTGATCATGGAGGAAGTCTTTCTTATCTCTCCTTGCTACTCTTTGGAACTCTGCATTCAAATGGGTATATCTTTCCATTTCTCCTTTGCTTTTTGCTTCTCTTCTTTTCACAGCTATTTGTAAGGCCTCCTCAGACAACCATTTTGTCTTTTTGCTTCATACATAAACCCATATATAAATATGTATATATCCCTTTTTTCTTGAATTTTCTTCTTGGAAAAAGTTCATATTTTAGGAAACTAACATTAAGGAGAAAAATCTGAATGTTGATTCTACATTAGACAAGGAAAGGGTTGTTATTACCATCTGTAATTCATTTTTATTAGTTTCTTCATTCTTGCCCATTTGAGTATCAAAGGCTTTGTTTAATGTCATTGAACTCTGACCCCTTAGAAGGCAGCAGATACTTCTGACACTTAGCATCCAGGTTTTCTGTGTTCTTATTACATATATAATGTCATAATGTACACACTGTTCTTTTGACTAGTAAATGACATCCACACTTCTGCTTTTAATAAGAATAAGATCCCTGTCTAAATACTGCCATTAAAAATAAAATAGTTCTTCTTACTCTTTTTATTGCTCCTGCTTGAACTGAGTCTTTTGTCTTGCACTGAAGATTCGGTTAGGTCGGCCCAAGGGGAAAAAAGGCACAATCCCTGAAAATAGTATCGGAAAATTAAGAGAGCTTATCAGTGAATTTAGCAAAGTTGCAGAATACAAAATCAATACACAGAAATCACTTGCATTTTTATATACTAACAATGAGAAATCAGAAAGAGAAATTAAGGACTCAGTCCCATTCACCACTGGAACAAAAAGAATTAAATATCTAGGAATAAACTTACCTAAGGAGACAAAAGAACTGTACACAGAAAATTATATGACACTAATGAAAGAAATCAAAGATGACATAAATAGATGGAGAGATATTCCATGTTCCTGGGTAGGAAGAATCAATATTGTGAAAATGACTATACTACCAAATGCAATCTACAGATTCAATGCAATCCCTATCAAATTACCAATGCATTTTTCACAGAACTGGAACAAAAAATCTCAGAGTTCATATGGAAACACAAAAGACCCCAAGTAGCCAAAGCAGTCTTGAGAAAGAAGAATGGAATTGGAGGAATCAACCTTCCTGACTTCAGATTATACTACAAAGCTACAGTCATCAAGACAGTATTGTAATGACACAAAAACAGAAATATAGACTAATGGAACAAGATAGAAAGCCCAGAAATAAACCCATGCACCTGTGGGTACCTTATTTTTTGACAAAGGAGGCAAGAATATACAATGGGGCAAAGGCAGCCTCTTCAATAAATGGTGCTGGGAAAACTGGAGAGCTACATGTAAAAGAATGAAATTAGAACACTTCCTAACACCATACACAAAGATAAACTCAAAATGGAATACAGACCTAAATGTAAGACCAGAAACTATAAAACTCTTAGAGAAAAGCATAGGTAGAACACTCAATGACATAAATCAAAGCAAGATCTTCTAAGACCCACCTCCTAGAGTAACAGAAATAAAAACAAAAGTAAACAAGTGGTACCTGATCAAACTTAAATACTTTTGCACAGCAAAGGAAGCTATAAGCAAGGTGAAAAGACAACCCTCCAAATGGGAGAAAATAATAGCAAATAAACAACTGACAAAGGATTAATTTCCAAAATATACAAGCAGCTCATACAACTCAATGCCAGAAAAATAAACAACCCAATCAAAAAGTGGGAAAAAGACCAAAACAGACATATCTCCAAAGAAGACATACAGATGGCTAACAAACACATGAAAAGATGCTCAACATCACTTGTTACTAGAGAAATGCAAATCAAAACTACAATGAGATATCACCTCACACCAGTCAGAATGCCCATCATCAAAAAGTCTACAATAATAATTGCTGGAGAAGGTGTGGAGAAAAAGGAATGCTCTTGCACTGTTGGTGAGAATGTAAATTGTTACAGCTACTATGGAAGACAGTGTGGAGATTCCTTAAAAAACTAGGGATAAAACTACCATATGACCCAGCAATCCCACTCCTAGGCATATACCCTGAGGAGATCAAAATTGAAAAAGACACATGTATCCCTTTGTTCATTGCAGCACTATTTACAATAGCTAGAACACAGAAGCAACCTGGATGTCCATCGGCAGATGAATGGATAAAGAAGTTGTGGTATATATACACAATGGAATATAACTCAGCCATGAAAAGGAATGCATTTGAGTCAGTTCTGATGAGTTGGATGAACCCTGAACCTATTACACAGATTGAAGTGAGTCAGAAAAAGAAAGATAAATATCATATTCTAACACAAATATACAGAATGTAGAAGAATGGTACTGAAGCACTTATTTACAGGGCAGCAGTGGATAAACAGACATGGAGAATAGGCTTATGGACATGGAGAGAGGGGAGGAGAGAATGAGATGTATGGAAAGAGTAACATGGAAACTACATTGCTGCTGCTGCTGCTGCTAAGTCACGTCAGTCATGTCTGACCCTGTGTGACCTCATAGACAGCAGCCCACCCGTCCCTGGGATTCTCCAGGCAAGAATACTGGAGTGCGTTGCCATTTCCTTATCCAGTGCATGAAAGGAAAAGAGAAAGTAAAGTCGCTCAGTCATGTCCGACTCTTAGCGACCTCAGGGACTGCAGCCTACCAGGCTCCTCTGTCCATGGGATTTTCCAGGTGAGAGTACTGGAGTGGGTTGCCATTGCCTTCTCCAGAGACTTATATTACCATATGTAAAATAGATAGCCAACAGGAATTTGCTGCATGGCTTAGGAAACTCAAACAGGGGTTCTGTATCACCTGGGTGGGGTGGGGAGGGAGATGGGAAGGAGGTTCAAAATGGAGGGGATATATGTATACCTATGGCTGATTCATGTTGAGCTTTGACAGAAAACAACAAAATTCTGTAAAGCAATTAACCTTCAATAAAAAAATAAATAAAATAGAATAGTTCTTTCACTAGTAGTGGAAGCTTTGTACTGATGGTTGACATCCTTTTTTTTTTTTTTTTTTTTTTTTACAAAGCCTAGGTCTTAGTCCTACCCTTGCAAAAAACCAAGTTGAACTTTGTCTTCTGTTTACCAAACAAAGAGATTAGTGTCTCCCTTTACTTTCTCTGAAGAAAAATAATTATTAGCTATAGGAAAAGTGTAGGTCCTATTTTCTATTCAAGGTTAATAAGCCATTGGAGTGAAACATAATTGCATTTTAATAATGAAAACAGTCCATAATCTTTCACAAAAAAGATATCAGTAGGGAATATAAAAGCAACCAGGTAATAAACTATTGAAAATCAGTTTTACTATCAGGAAGAGATTTGCTGTGCTTCGCTTCTTCACATGATCATGGTTTGTGGGAGAATTTTGACCTTATTTGATGCATGTGTTTGCCTAGCTTATTGATATAATATGAAGGAAAGGGTCTCTTGGATGAACCAAATTGCCTTTTGTTTTATTGATTATTTTGTAAAATTGGGATTGCCTTTTTTAAAAGTTAAGACCGTGATATACGGCATGTGGGATCCCAGCTCCCCAATCAGGGATTGAATCCCCTGCATTAGGAGCATAGAGCCCCAACTGCTGGACCACTGGGGAAGTCCTAGGATTGACTTTCTTTTTAAAATAGACTGAAAAATGCAGCCCATGGAAAAACAGGGGTTATGTTTGGTGAAATTTGACCTTTCATTTTTAGTAACTCAAAGTTTTTCATACATTGATGTATTTATGTTAGGTTTTGCTAAAAAGGCTCTATGCTAATAGTCATTTGTTGTGTGAGAGAAAAGAGCATACTTAGTATTATTTGCGGGAGAAGGAAATGGCAACCCACTCCAGTATTCTTGCCTGGAGAATCCTGTGGACAGAGAAACCTGGTGGGCTGCTGTCCATAGGGTCACACAGAGTCGGACATGACTAAAGCAACTTAGCATGCTTGCATGCATTGGAGAAGGAAATGGCGACCCATTCCAGTATTCTTGCCTGGAGAATCCTCTGGACAGAGGAGCCTGGTGGGCTGCTGTCCATGGGGTTGCACAGAGTCGGACATGACTGAAGTGACTTAGCAGCAGCAGCAGTATTATTTGCAGTTCCTAATTTATTTTTTTAACACTAAAGGCACCTTTTTTGACATTTAGCCTTTCTGGTTACGTGAACCACTGTATCTGTGAAGTGTTTTGGTCTTAAAGAAACTTTGAAAACAGAGGTAAGGACTAAAATTAAAAAAATTTAGCTTGTCAAACACCACCCTCTGGTTATTTAAATTTTGTACTGAATCCATAAAATGTTTATAATGCAAATATATTCCAAAATTTCCTATTTTGATAAGAATAACATTTACAATTCTCAAAATGCACATATGTTCCAACCATGCCAAGATAACACTTATGTTCAAACAACAGTAGCTGGTCTGATGTTTAAAAGAAATACTTGCTAGCTGAAGGACATTCCTCTTGAGGCACTAACTGGAAACCATGTTGAGTACGCTAAGTGATTCCATCTGACCTGCAGAAAATCACTGTGGTTACATTTTCACTTTGCACATATGTCACTGACAAAGCCAACTGGCTGGAGTAAGATTTTTGAAATGGACATTTCTGGCTGAGCTTTTGGAAGACTGCGTTTTTTAATGTGAAACATAAAAAACCCACTATTCACTGGTTGCACATTAAAAGCAAATGGCTGGAGGAAACAAGATGAGCTATAAAAAGCTCATAGGATGAAAACATTCAATTTTGTGTACAATTTTAATTTATTCTATTTGTTGTAGGTTTAAAAATAATTACCCTTAATATAATAAGCCTACCTCCCTTAAGAAAGCAAAAAGATTTAGAATCAACCTCATCTTAAAGGGAAGAATACACTGAATATCTTAATAAAGAAAAGATTTTGGCATGTTTTATAAATGTTTATTTGCAACTGTATATAGATTTCATACTTATTGAGTGAAGATTTGCATAATTGATATGAATCAATGTGCTTTTGTGCTTTGAGGAAATGCAGTCTGGGATGGAAAAAAAAAAACTTCTGAAGCAAAAATTTCTGAGTTCAAGTCCTTGTTTTGCCATTGATTGACTTTGTTGGTATAAAACATACTCTTTTAGCTTTGGGTTTCCTTCAAAATATGGTTCTATGTTTACCTGATCCTGTCATTGTCAGTAATAAACTGTTACTTAGAAGTAGCTTAAGCTCCTGGTAAGAAAGCCAGTTTTGTAAATGCAGGGTATTAATTTTTATAGTGTATGGGACCTGAACTGGTGTAGCCAGAGTTTATGAGCCACATGTGACACTGAGAGATTGATAAGTATTCAGAATAGTTGTTCAGGTCTTTTTAGTCACCTGGGATTTACCATAGTCTTCTTTTGTGAAGCTCTTTGCTAGATACTGTAAGTTATAAGATAAATAAATGCTAGTGTCTTAGCTAAGGAAACCAGTGTAAGAAACCAACATGAATTACATGCTGAATTGTGCCAGGTACTTTGCTGGTTATTGACAGACCTTTTGTAATCTCCTGTATCAGTTGAAGGCCTCCCAGCAGCTTTTATTGAGTGCTTGCTATGTGCCAGGCATTTTGCTGGAGTTTCGTTAACTATGGTATATTTTACAGAGGAGGAAACTCAATTTCCTTCAGAGCCTATTGTGATAAGTGGCAGTGGGCACATCTCACATCTGTATTGCTTCACAGTTGGGGGCAACATATCTTCAAATGAAAAGAACTTGAGAGTTAGTTATCATGACATAGGTGAAAAAAAAGGTCATATTTCCATGTTGAGGGATGATCAGAGCGGACACCACTACTTTTTGACTGACCTCCTTCTTTTGCCAAACGTGAGAAACTCTCTGGTGATGGAATGTTGGGTCTCTTCCTTATTTACCTGCACTTGGAGTTCTCTTTGCTGTTCGCTTGGGTCCTGTTATTGTTAGACTGAGTCTTCACTATCACAGTGATTCTTATTAAATAGAAAGCTACTTGGTACATAGTTGTATCCATAAACATAAAGATGAGATTTAAGGAGGTTTGAGCACCATCATGTTTATGAAATGTGAAGATAATTGATTCTCCAACATGCACACTGTGATTTAATAGTGAAGAGGTGAGTTCTGTGTGATACTTTCTTTTATGTGGTGGTTTAGTCGCTAAGTCATGTCCGACTCTTGCGACCTCATAGACGGTAGCCTACTAGGCTCCTCTGTCCATGGGATTCTCCAGGCAAGAATACTGTAGTGGGTTGCCATTTCCTTCTCCAACTTTCTTTTATACCTATATTATTTGCAGTCCTAAGTTATCCCATTCATGTATGTACTAATTTACATTTAATCTTATACTGACTAGTACTAAAAAAAATGCCAGTGCCCTTCTTCATTCTGAAATTAGCATGGAATAAAAACAATAAAACAAAACACTCTAAGTTCACCTTTAAACTGCAAATTATAAAATTTCACTTGACTAAAGATAAGGGGAGAGAAATCATGTTTTATGGTTTTGATTTAGACTAAGAAATTTGTTTTACATTTACAAGATTAAAGCCATGTACACTTTCTAAAATGTGAAAGAAAAATCTAAAGCCTCTTTTATAAGTTTAACAGTGCTTTTTGCGCATACAATACTGAAGCTACTTAGCACACCTCAGTTGTGTCTGACTCTCTGCAGACCCATGGATTGTGGCCTGCCAGGCTCCTCTGTCCATAAGATTCTCCAGGTAAGAATATTGGAGTGGGTTGCCATGTCTTCCTCCAGGGGATCTTCCCATCCCAGGGATAGAAGCTGCATCTCTTCTGTCTCCTGCACTGTCAGATGAGTTCTTTACCACTAGTGCCACTTGTCCTGATGGCAGTTGCCGACTGATGGGTCTTCAGCATCAGCCAGAGTCTTAGGATCCCCACCCTTTCCTGTGTCACTGTCTCTGTTAAACCTTCCTGGTTTGGCCTGCTGATTTGATTATTTCTCCTTTTCTATTTCCACAGAATTTGTTTATACCTTGCCTTTCATTATTGCATGTATTAAGTTATGGTATATTGATTTGTTTTAGTATTTCTTGACTGTAGTATTTGTTCCTTGAAATTAGGACTCTATTTTGTTTATATTTTTAATCTCTAGTACATAGCCCAGTCCTGGCCATACAACAAGTAATTAATGTCTGGACTGAATGAATATGATAATTCTATTTTGATTTTAAAAATATGTATAAGGTTGAAATCACCAAGTACAGTGAACTCTATGCAAAAGTATTTATTTTAAAACAGTTCAGTTTAGAATTAAAATATGTTACTTGGTTATTACATTTTAACAAGAAGAAAAAAAAATTAGGGGGAAACTGCTTTCTACTATGGGATGTTATGTATTTGATTAAATAATTCCTTTGCTTTTAAATTACCCACTTTGTTGTTACAGAAAAATTTTAGAGCACTGTAATTTTGGAATAAATCTAGAGTACTTTAGGCAATTCATATAACTGAAGATAAAAGTTTTGTACTGTTCATATACTAAAGTAATTTTTAATTGCTTTTAACCTCTTAACATTTTTAAACAACCTTACAAACCTCACCAGAGTTGCTATACTACATTGAGGTATGTGGCAAGTTTGAATTTGGAAATGCGTTTGTGTTTAAATTTTAAAAAATGAAATTATTTTGAAAAGGGAATTATGTTTACTTTTGAGGAACTTGATGAAAATAAAATAACTATGTATCTATATCATCAATGTATTCAAATTTATATATGTGTATTTAAAAGAAGTATTCTTGGTTAAAGATTAAATATGCTATAGGATGTATGTAAGAGCTGGACTGTGAAGAAGGCTGAGTGCCGAAGAATTGATGCTTTTGAACTGTGGTGTTGGAGAAGACTCTTGAGAGTCCCTTGGACTGCAAGGAGATCCAACCAGTCCATCCGAAAGGAGATCAGTCCTGGGTGTTCATTGGAAGGACTGATGCTGAAGCTGAAACTCCAATACTTTGGCCACCTCATGCGAAGAGTTGACTCATTTGAAAAGACCCTGATGCTGGGAGGGATTGGGGGCAGGAGGAGAAGGGGATGAGAGGGGATGAGATGGCTGGATGGCATCACCGACTCCCTGGACATGAATTTGAGTAAAATGCGGGAGTTGGTGATGGACAGGGAGGCCTGGTGTGCTACAATTCATGGGGTTGCGAAGAGTCGGACATGACTGAGCGACTGAACTGACTGACTGACTGACTGACTGATATTATAGGGATTTTAACCCTAAGAGGAAAATATTGCAATATAAGTAGAAGGAAATTGGGCAGTCTTTGGAAATGAAAGGAAGCCAGTGTGTAATTAGTGATAGCAGACACTATGATGCATTTGAATATAATTTTAGCCTCTTAATATGTGTAGCATGAACTTTATTGAAAATTGAAACTTTTTCTTATTTTGTATTGTGTGTGCACGAGTGTGTGCATTTCCATGTAAGAAGTCAAAGATTTACGCAAATAACTGTTGATAGGAATGATAGAAATTACATGGAGTTTTGCCTTAAAATTTTTTTCTTTCTCTTATAACCAAGGCATCAAATTGATTTGTGGTTGAGTTTAAGAAAAAGTTTGGGGGATAACTTCTAGGCTACCATAATAGTAGAATTGGGTGACATCTTTATTATCCCATGAACTGGAGGATCAAGGTCATTGGCCTTGATTTCTATGTTGTTTTGTAGGTCCCCTAACAGGGTATTCTAATGACACTGAAAATGGAGGAATAAGATGCTTTGTTATCATCTCTACCATCATTGCCTTAATTGGGCTTTCTCTGTTTCTCCTGCTTTGCTGAAAGAGCCTCCGTACTACTGGTCTGTATGCCTCTTACTCCCTAGGCTCCGTGTTTCCTTCTTCCTTCCGTTCTTCATTTTGCTGCTTTAGAGTATTCTTTCAAAGCACCAATCTAATCATGTCTTTAACCTGCTTAAAATTTCTCATGGCTCCCATCGCTTACAAGAAGAATAACAAGGTTTATATAAGTCTTGAACTGCTAACTGTGAGCTGATCTTATTTCAGACTCCAACTTGAAATGAAACTCTCTCATGCTTCTGCGCATACAATAAAATACACTTTCCCTCAGTTTTTCATTTAGCCAACTCCTACTCTTTCAAAATTTATTTCAGGCTCATGTTTTTGGTGGGAGGACTTTGAAACCAATTACACTTACCTCCCATCTCATTCCCTAATCCTTGATATGCTTTTCATGTGAAATGATAAGAACGTTTGTGTTCTTCTGTCATGACATTTATTACACTGTCTTAAAAAATTTTATTTGTCTATTTCTTTCACTAGATTATGAACTCCTTGAGATAAGAACTTCTCTTTTCATCTGTGATGCCTGATGTAACTTCTGTTTATTTAGAATCCTAAAAAGGATGTTTAGTATTTATTTATTTCAGCCCATTTTGCAGATAGCTACTGGTCTAAAGGCTAGTGCCACACTGTAGTAAAACAAATAATAACAGTTGTCAGTTTGATTTTCTAACCACTTTTTGTTGGTAAATGTTTGCCTTTATCTGTTAACATAGATTTAAGGTAGACTGAAGCATATTTAAAATTAATTTTTTCCTCCTTTCTTGATGTTTCCTTAAATGGGTCTTCATGTATATAAATGTGATGAGTGTGGTATTTACTTTTTAATAGGAGTTTTGTGATCATTCGAATTTGTGATTAAAGAATTCTAATATGATACACTTATTATTTGCCATCTGAGCTACCACAGAAGTGGGAATTATTTATGATAATGACTGTATTTATTGGGCATATTTTATGAGTGATTGTGCTAAATTCTTTGTATACAGTATCTCATTTAATTGTCAAAACAATCTTGTCAAGTCAGTGTGATTAAACTTCATCATACAGATGAGAAAACTAATGCTTATAAAATAAAATTCCTTGCCTTAGTTTACACAGCTATTAAGTGCTAAGCTATTAAGAGCTGAGGTTTGGATCTGGGTGGATCTGACTTGTAGACCAAGTTCTTAACTATTCTGTCTCTCTGTTGCATTTATGACTGTGATTGAAATAATTTGAAAGCCATAAGCTCATTTCAAGTTTTTAAAATCTTACAGTGCACATTTCAGTTAGGCTTAACTTGAGTGTACAGTGGCAAAACAATGTTATAGTGCCAAGCTTCACTGGCTTTTTATTCCATTAAAATATATTAGCAGGTT
Source organism: Cervus canadensis (assembly GCF_019320065.1). Taxonomy (NCBI): domain Eukaryota; kingdom Metazoa; phylum Chordata; class Mammalia; order Artiodactyla; family Cervidae; genus Cervus; species Cervus canadensis. The sequence continues at coordinate 60,079,616 of NC_057388.1, read as the reverse complement.
AGAATTAGATTCTCCTCTTCTGCTCCTCTTTCCTCTGGTCACCCCTTCTCCTCTGTAGCTTATTTATTGAATAAATTGAATTGTTTGTCCTATTAATTCCCATAGTCTAGATTTTGCTCCATTCCCATGGTATCTTACTGATGTGTTCCTCTGTCCTCCAAATTTGTAAGTTTATACTTAGATCTAGAAACTTTATTAAATTCAGGTTTGATTTTTTGGCAGGACAGCCTCACAGCTGATGTTGTGTACTTCTTCTGTAAGGAGGTACATGATGCCAGGTTGCTCTTCGTGTTATCAGTAGACATTGATGATCATTGTCTAGATCATTTTTTATTAGAGTTTCAAAATGGTTATATTCTGATTCTGTCATTGCTTTATTATGTATTAATTGGAATACATCCAAAAGAATAGATCTTTAGTAAGTTATAAACTGTTTGGTTACCCAGAGATACATTTCATATAGGAAAGGCAGGATGAATGCTTGGTTCTCTCTTTGTTTTCTAAATATGGAGCTGTTTCCCTAGAGTCCTCCGAAGATGACGAATTAGTTGTTGTTTTTGGTATTTGCATATTATTGTGAACTCATGGATTTATATGTTTGATGCATTTTAATTTATTGAAGTTATTTTTAATTCTAAAAATCATACCATACCGTTTTTGGTCAAGGGAACGTTTTCAAGTTGGTGCCCCTGAGCCCTTTTATCAGAGCTTCAGTAGTGCCTGTCAGCTTTCTTGCTTTCTGTTATCAGATATTTCAACCACATCTTGTATATTTCCCCTTCCAGAACTTGAATAAGTCATTTTTTTAGAAGGAGCACATTTCTTTTTATTTTTTTGGTGGGAAATGGCATTTAAAGATCATAATTTGGGTAGAGTGTGCTCATTACTCCTGGTTGATTATTGCTTCTGGTTTGTTTTGGTGGTTAGAGCTGAACTGAGAATTTCAAAATGAACCTATAGTATTCTTTAAAAATTATTTATATACTTATTTATATTTATATAGAAAAATTTATATTTACATAGGAAATATATATAAATGTATATATATTTTTTAAAGTATATTGTAGATTCATACTGAAATTTTCCGTTCATATTCGGAATTACAGGGTTTTCTTATCCTCATTCATCTTGTGTATGTGTTCTGGAACACTTGTGCGAACAGTGCTGTAGTCACTGGTTCTCAGACTTTTCTTCTTTCCCAAGATAACCAAAGCTTCAACACACTCCTCTTTGGCTTTGTGGCAGTGATTTTCATTCTCAAGGGAAAAAAGAGATGAGAACGTATAAGTTCTCATTGGTGAGTGAGTGTCAGTGCAGTTTGAAAAACCATCCTTACCTTCATTCCTTTGAGGATTGATACCCCAGAAGAGGATAGTTTGTCCTGGTAACTCTTCTCAATATTTTGTAATAACCTAAATGGAAAAAGAACTTAAAAAAGAATAGATAAATATATATGTATAACTGAATCACTTTACAGTATACCTGAAACTAAAACAGCATTGTTCATCAATTATACTCCAATATAAAATAAAAATTTAAAGAATTTAACCAATAATTAATAGTCCTACAAGCAGAAAGCAAAAAAAAAAGGAAAATTCTTCCCCAGGAGGATTCTGGATATTAGCATGGGAGAGCATTGTTGTCTTGTTTTAAATTTTTAAAAATTGAAATATAGTTTATTTACAATGTTGTTTTAGTTTCAGGTGTACGGCAAAGTGAATCTTTTCTACACGTACTTATATTCACTCTTCTTAAGATTCTTTTCCCATATAGGTCATCACAGAGTATTGAGTAGAGTTCTCTGTGCTCTATAGTAGACCCTTATTAGCTACCTGTTTTATATATAGCAGTGTGTATGTGGCAGTTCATGGGGGATCACCTTTCTTGGGGGGCTGTGCTAGGTTGTCAGTGCTGCTGGGCTTTCTCTAGTTGCAGCGAGTGGGGGGCTACTGAAGTTGTGGTGCGTGCGAGCTCTAGGGCGTGTGGGCTTCAGTAGTTGTGGCACGTGGGCTTAGTTGCCCTGCCAGATGTGAAATCTTCCCAGACCAGGGATCAGACCCATGTCTCCTACATTGGCAGGCAGATTCTCAACCACTGGGCCACCAGGGAAGTCCACATAGGAAATCATTTTTAATGAATTTTAACTATTAGATGATATCAGCTTTATGGTGTAAACAAATACATAGATTTGCTTTGTTAGACATTCTTGCACATTGTAGGTATATCTTGTAGGTCTTCTATTGATAAGTACTACAAGATTAGAGAAATCTCTCTTCTTATTTCCAATACTGTGCAGAACAAAGAAGAGGGTTAAGAGCCATAGAAAAGATATATTTATCAAGTGATTGAATACTCAAAAAGTTAAACAATTAAACATAGGCTTAATATATGATCCAGCAATTCCACTTCTGGGTGTATACCCCAAGGAAGTGAAAGCAGGAACTCAAGCAGATATTTGTACACTCATGTTCATAGTTTCAGCAGTTCAATCGTGAACTTCCAGATGTTCAGGCTGGTTTTAGAAAAGGCAGAGGAATCAGAGATCAAATTGCCATTGAAAAAGCAAGAGAGTACCAGAAAAGCATCTATTTCTGCTTTATTGACTACGCCAAAGCCTTTGACTGTGTGGATCACCACAAACTGTGGAAAATTCTTCAAGAGATGGGAATACCAGACCACCTGACCTGCCTCCTGAGAAATCTATATGCAGGTCAGAAAACAACAGTTAGAACTGGACATGGAACAACAGACTGGTTCCAAATCAGGAAAGGAGTATGTCAAGGCTGTACTTTGTCACCCTGCTTATTTAAGTTATATTCAGAGTACATCATGAGAAATGCTAGGCTGCATGAAGCTCAAGCTGGAATCAAGATTGCCTGGAGAAATATCAATAACCTCAGATATGCAGATGACACCACCCTTATGGCAGAAAGTGAAAAAGAACTAAAGAGCCTCTTGATGAAAATGAAAGAGGAGAGTGAAAAAGTTGGCTTAAAACTCAACATTCAGAAAACTAAGATCATGGCATCTGGTCCCAAAACTTCGTGTCAAATAGATGGGGAAACAGTGGAAACAGTGAGAGACTTTATTTTCGGGGACTCCAAAATCACTGCAGATGGTGACTGCAGCCATGAAGTTAAAAGACGCTTACTCCTTGGAAGGAAAGTTATGACCAACCTCGACAGCCTATTAAAAAGCAGAGACATTACTTTGCCAACAAAGGTCCATCTAGTCAAGGCTATGGTTTTTCCAATGGTCATGTATGGATGTGAGAGTTGGACTGTAAAGAAAGCTGAGCACCAAAGAATTGATGCTTTTGAACTGTGGTGTTGGAGAAGACTCTTGAGAGTCTCTTGGACTGCAAGGAGATCCAGCCAGTCCATCCTAAAGGAAATCAGTCCTGAATATTCATTGGAAGGACTGACGTTAAAGCTGAAACTCCAGTACTTTGGCTATCTGATGCAAAGAACTGACTCACTGGAAAAGACCCTGATGCTGGGAAAGATTGAAGGAGGGAAGAGAAGGGGATGACAGAGGATGAGATGGTTGGATGGCATCACCGACTCAATGGACGTGATTTTGATTAAACTCCAGGAGTTGATGGACAGGGAAGCCTGGTGTGCTGCTGTCCATGGGTTGCAAAGAGTCGAACATGACTGAGCGACTGAACTGAACTGTCCACAGTAGCGTTATTTACAGTAGGCTCCAGAAGGTGGAAGCAATCCAAGTGGCCAATGACAGTTGAATGGATAAACAAAATATGTTGTATATATATATATATAAAACAGAGTATTATTCAGTCACAAAAAAGAGTGAAGTACTGATGCATGCTACATGGCTGAATTTGGAGACATTATGCTGAGTGAAATAAACTAATCAAAAAGGACAAATATTCTGTGATTCCTCTTATATTAGGTTCCTAGAGTAGTGAGATTAGTACAAACAGAAAACAGAATGGTGATTGCCAGAAGCTGGGAGAGCATGGACTCCAGCATGCCAAGCTTTCCTGTGCTTCACTATCTCCTGGAATTTTCTCAGATTCATGTCCATTGAGTCAGTGATGCTATTTAACCATCTCTTTCTCTGCCACCCTCTTCTCTTTTCGCCTTCAATCTTTCCCAGCATTAGTCCTTCCAATGAATATTCAGGGTAGATTTTCTTTAGGACTGCCTGGTTTGATCTTCTTGCTGTCAAGAGAACTCTCAAGAGTCTTCTCCAGCACTACAGTGCAAAAGCATCAATTCTTCAGTGCTAAGTCTTCATTACGGTGCAACTCTCACAGCTCTACATGACTACTAGAAAAACCATTTTTTGACTACACAGAATTTTGTCGATGAAGTGATATCTCTGCTTTTTAACATGCTTTCTAGGCTTGTCACGGCTTTCCTTCCAAGGAGCAAGTGTTTTTCTTAATTTCATGGCTGCAGTCACCATCTGTGTGATTTTGGAGCCCAAGAAAATAAAGTCTGTCACTGTCACTGCTTCCACTTTCCCCCTTCTATTTGCCATGAAGTAATGGGACCAGCTGCCGTGAACTTTGTTTTCTGAATGTTGAGTTTTAAACCAGCTTTCTTACTCTCCTCTTCTGCCCTCATCAGGAGGCTCTTTAGTTTCTCTTCACTTATTGCCGTTAGAGTGTTATCATCTGCATACCTGAGGTTGTTAATATTTCTCTTTGCAAATTGATTCCAGCCTGTAATTCATCCAACCTGATATTTTGCCTGTTGTATTCTGCATATAAATTAAATAAGCAGAGTGACAATATACAGCCTTGTCTTAACTCCTTTCCTGATTTTGAACCAGTCAAATGTTCCATGTCTGGTTCTAACTTTTGCTTCTTGTCCTGCCTACAGGTTTTTCAGGAGGCAGATAAGGTGGCCTGGTATTCCTATTTCTTTAAGAATTTTCCACGGTTTGTTGTGATCCACGGGTCAAAGGCTTTAGTGTAGTCAGTGAAGCAGAAGTAGATGTTCTTCTGGAATTCCCTTACTTACTCTATGATCCAGTGAATGTTGGCAACTTGATCTCTGGTTCCTCTGCCTTTTCTAAACCCAGCTTGTGCATCTGGAATTTCTCAGTTCATGTACTGCTGAACTGGAAGGGAATGGGTAGTTAATGTTTAATGCATACAGAGTTTCATTGGGAAAGTTGAAAAAGTTCTACAGATAGATTGTGGTGATGACTATATAACAATGCGGATAACACAAAACTGTGCTTTCAGAAATAGTTAAAATGGTAAATTTTACATTTATGTATGCATGTGTGCCCAGTTGTGTCCAACTCTTTGTGACCCCATGCATTGCAGCCTGCCAGGCTCCTTGATACATGGGATTTTCCAGGCAAGAATACTGGAGAGGGTTGCCATGTCCTACTCCAGGGGGTCTTCCTGACCCAGGGATCAAACCTGCGTGTCTTGTGTCTCCTGCATTGGCCGGTGGATTCCTTACCACTGTGTAACCTCGGAAGCCCTCATTTATGTCTGTTTTACCACAATTAAAAAATACTCACCACATTAAAAAAAGTGAGATGAAATAAGTTTCAAGAGTAATACAGTATGTAGTTTGTTTAGGGTCCTTAAAGCCTTCAATCTTAATCTAGTTGAAGCAATTAAAAGTAAAATATTAGTTTGAAATAAAAATGTTATTAGCTGGATTTGATTATATCTAAATTAAAAACTTTTCAGTTTGTTTATTCTAGATGAAATACAAAAGGAAGAGGGACAACTTTGGTGTATTTTTATGTCGTGTTTTCAGTTTATATTTGGTTTTGGGTCAGGGTTATGTTGAGGGCAGTGAGAACAGAGAATTAAAATTGTGAATGAAAGGTAAGTTAGGCTTTATTTTTTTAACTGTTTTAAAGATGTAAGTAGTTTAGATGCTTGGAAAATTGGAATTAGTGTGTCCTTCAAAATAAACAGGAATAAACTTTTTTGAATTAAAATTATTTGCCTTTAGGATTTTGACTTGTAATTTAAACATAAAAAAATCTGTTTTCTCCACGTCAGAGTTTCTTACCCTTGACACTGTTGACAGTTTGGTCTGGATAATCCTTCATTGTAGAGGCTGCCCTGTGCTGTTGCAGGACGTTCAGCAGTAATCCCCTTAGATGCCAGTAGCACTGTCCCCTTCCCCAGCGTGACAACCAGTTGCAAGACAAAATAACCCCTGCTGCTCTGATTATAGTATTAATATTAACAAAGATTAAGGACTGTATTTTAGGTGTGACTTATCCAACTTTTTTTTCTCCTATTATAACTATTAGGTCTGAATCAGAATTTAATATATAGTCCTTTAATATATGTTCCATAAATTCATAAATTAGCCTACGTTATTTTTGGAGGGAATTACCAATGCCAAGCTTCCTGATTTATATTTCATACTCAAATATTTTAATTATTGCTTTAAAATTACTCCTGTTTTAAATTATAAAGGTCGTATATAATTCCACAAAACTTGGAAAAATACAGAAAATTATTATGAAAAAAATTTAAATTGTCTTTAATCTTAAAATTTATATATAAACAGAAATACATGAGTTTCTAAATCAAGTATTGATGAAAATGTAATGTGATTTTGGTGAACATTTGGAGAGACTAGATTATAATAGAATTCTCTCTTTTTGGGTTAAAAATGTCAAACAATGACTGCAAACAGTTCTTGATATTTTTAAAGAAATAAGGGTGCTAGAGCTCACCAATATTTTCACTTAGCTTAATTTTGGCTGTTGTACAGATAACTGTGGTAGCATGTATGAGGCTGTCTGTGAGATTACAAAAGGTTTATTTATGAACAAATTATCCATTTGAGAGATTAACAGTAATTTTCTCATATGTGTGTAAAGTACCTTCTTATAGAACACTATAAACCTTTCAACTGTTCAGATATAATATATCACTTAGGTGTATATGTTTATAAATGTGTGTATATATCTCTATATATTTGTATCTGTTTCTAATTTTATAAACAATAAAATTTCAGTTTGAACAGAAGCCATAGTCTTCGCTATATAATTGAAAAAACATGTGTTTCCATATAGGCACGCCTACAGAAAATAGTAACTCAAACAATTCATCTGTTTAGAAAATGCTTTCAGAACTTTACATGTTAAATTCATAATTCTATTACAGTTATTGAATTTTGTAATGAGAAGCATTTGTTCATTGACTTAAACTTTTAACAGAATTTAACAATTAGAAATTTTCCAGAATGATGCATACCGTGTGTATTGGAGAAATAGAGGAGATGGAGAAATGAGACATTGTCTGGAAAACTGAAATAATCTTATAGGTGAACTCTGAGTCTTGGCATTGATCGTTTAGCTGGCTATTTTGATGCTGAAATGTTAATTTACTTTTGTTTGCATTATTTTCTTTAAAATAATGCCATGGCAATTTTGGACTTGCCTGGTGGCTCAGATGGTTAAGAATCTGCCTGCAAGGCAGGAGACCTGGGTTCGAAAGATGCCCTGGAGGAGGGCATGGCAACCAACTCCAGTATTCTTGCCTGGAGAATCCCTATGGACAGGAGGAGCCTGGTGGGGTCACAAAGAGTCAGACATGACTGAGCAACTTTTACACATAGCTATTATGACTAATTTCAAGTAGTTAGTAAAGTGTTACCAAGTTGCAAATACATTTTTACAAATTACAAATAATCTGTTCAGAATCTTAATTTATTTTATCTAGGAGAGGGGAAGTTTTCATTCTTAACTTTTTGCTTTCTCGTTTTGGAGTCATTAGAGATTTGTTGGCTAGTGGTTTATTTTACATGATATTGAACTTCCTATAGCTGATTCATGTTGTTGTGCAGCAGAAACTAATACAACATTGTAAGGCAATTATCTCCCAACTAAAAAAAAAAAAAAAAAAAAAAAAAATCACCTGGAGATTTGAATACTGATTGCATGGCCTATTCCAGACCTGCTAAGTCAAATTGGGCAGAAAGAGGCAGGAAAATTGAAACTGACAAAGTTTATATCTGAGGTTTACTACTTATTATGTGAGTAACTTTAAACAAGTTACTTAACCTCTCTGTGCCTTCTTCTATGAAGGGTTGGTAATAGTATCTCATATAAGGTTGCTATAAACTTAACAACTTAACAAACATTACCTGTGATGACGATGATGTAATTATCCAGGGCGAATCTGTTGACCTGAGTTTGGCAACTGCTGATATAATGAACTACTTCTTCCTCTGTTAAAGTTTCAGACGTTATGATCCTAAACTTCTTGTGTTAGCATATGACATATTGGTGTGTGTGTGTGTGCTCAGTCATGTCCGACTCTTTGTGACCCCATAGGCCTCAAGAATACTGGAGTGGGTTGCTCTTTCTTTCTCCAGGGGATCTTTCTGATCCAGGGATCAAACCTGTGTCTCTTGTGTCTCCTGCATTAGCAGACAGATTTGTAAGTCTTATTTGTTCTGAAATTGTATACTTCAAGGAGGAGGAGCTAAGTAAACAGATTTTTCAATTAAATTTATTTAATCCAAAGAAAGGAACAACATTGTGTTTCATACATTAATTTATGTTTTTTTTAACCAAATCTTTTTTTTTTTTAATGAAAGCTACTGTATTGTATAACTGGCATCCCAAAATATGAAGCCAGTAGAAGACTATTAAAATATCTTAAATGGAGAGTGTGTTTGATTTAAGAGGGAAAAAACAAGACAACTGCAGATGTTGTTTCTTTTCCCTGTGTTAAAGAAATCTTCTAATAAGGGCTATTAACTTTGAAATGTCTATTGTCTTTCCAAAGGCTAAGAAAAACATTTTTTTGACTGGTACTGTGCCAGTTTCCTTTGCCTGTTTCCATTTAGTTCTTGAGACAACCTGCAAAATATCAGCAAATATTATTTCCTTTCTAATGGAAGTATTTCTTTCTAAGTAAGGAAATTGACAGAGTCAGAATTCTGTAGTTATGTATATTTGTATATACATATATATGTGTATATAGGTATATGTGTGTGTGTGTGTGTATACTTATATACGTGTGTGCTAAGCCACTTGCAGTCGTGTCCCATGGACTGCAGCCTGCCCTGCTCCTCTGTCCATGGGCTTCTGTAGGCAAGAATACTGCAGTGGTTTGCCCTGTCCTTCTCCAGGGGATCTTCCTGACCCAGGGATCGATCCTGCGTCTCTTACATCTCCTGTGTTGGCAGGTGGGTTCTTTACCACTAGCGCCACCTGGGAAGCCCATACTTATATATAGATATGTATATATGTACATATATAAAAAGATTTGAAAATTCCAAGGTTTAAATATCATAATGGTGATCTCAAGGGAATAGAGAAAAATCGTTTTTGGGAAACACTGATGTTTTTCTTTTCTTTTTTTTTAAACATGGAATGCTTCATGAATTTGCGTGTCATGTTTTTCAACATTCATTGTACCAGATGAATTTTTTTTTGAATGGACAATAATAGAAGTCATAGTTTCATTATGTAATCTCAATTTTTTCCTCCTTGACTTTGTCAGTGTTGATATATTTTGGTCTTGAATTTGACATGTAACAAGTTTATTTTAATATCTTGTTAGAGGAGTACCATCAAGTATGGTGTTTTATCTGTTGTCTCAGAACATGGATCCAAAGAAGAATATGTTTTACTTTTTTGGGAAAGAGAATTTTGCATTTGGCAGCATTGGATAGTTCAAGTGGCCCCACTTAAACTGTTCTGCATGAGAATATATTTTTTTCTATCCTCCTTTCGTATTTCTTTAAGACAGGATTCAGATTTGAGGTCTTTTGAAAATCCACTTGAGGTAGGTCATGAAAGGACTTGACTTTTTATTCAGCAGGAGGTGGCAGTCTTAGCACATTGACTTCTAATTAAAGCCAGAACCCAGTGTTTCACTAGGGGATTTATTATTACTTTTAAGCAATGAGTATTTTGAACTTGGAAGTGGAGTTTTCTCTTATAAACCTTGGCGTGCATTTGGGCCTGAGGATTTAAAAAAGCTGTTGATTGCCACTGTGCATTAAAAAGGTTGAAAGTCATCATTTTAACAGTTAGTTTTGTGGCATTCTCTTTCATTATAATGTGTATTTTATGGATTTTATAAAGGTACATTAAAATGCAGCAGCTTCTGTTGGAATGATATTAAATCAAGTTCTTGGCTTCAATGGCAACTGTTTTGTCCTTTACAAAATTGATTGGACTTTTAAAGTTATACACATAACTGAAGATGGAAATATTTGTGCATTGGCATATATATACAAAGTAACTCAGACTGTGTGTGCATATACAGGAAGTAAAATAGAAAAGTGGAGGTGGTTACCTGGGTACTTCAGATTCCTAACCAACTTTATTGGAAATACTTGGCTATTTTCTCATTTTATATAAACAGTTTCTTTTACTTTTCACTGTACTTTGTGTGACTAGAAACTGTATGAACAATTATTTGTTCTTGAACTTTGGATATATAGCTCTTTTTTGTGAGTAATAAAATGGCTTTAAGGAATATTTTTCTATATTACTCTTGCTATTTAATTGATTATACATTAAAAAATTAAATGAAGAAAATACAATTATACAGTGGGTTATTATGAAATTTGATGACTAATTGTAACTATTGACCATTGTATATTCTTTTATATACACATGTGTACTTTAACCACCTGGAGGAGAGCACGGCAACCCACTCCAGTATTCTTGCCTGGGGAATCTCGTGGACAGAGGAGCCCAGCAGGCTGCAAACCATAGGGTCAACACAGAGTCAGACACAACCGAAGTAATTTAGCACATACGCAAACACCTACTTTAAACAAAATGGGTAACACAGTTCATTCCTAACCACTTTGCCCTATAAATTGTGACTACATGTCAGTGAATAAAACGTCATATTCAATGAATGTAAATCTACTTCATCATTTTTAATGGCATAGAATTTGTGTTCTATGCATACATATAAGTTGACTGTTGAACAACATGAGTTTGAACTATGTGGGTCCACTTATACTTAGTTTTTTTTTCCAATGAATACATAGTGTAGTACCACATGATTCTTGATTGGTTAAATCTACTCATGTAGAACCATGGATATTGAAGATTGATTTTAAAGTTATACTCAGAGTTTAGACTATGTGGAGGGTCAGTGCCCCAACCCCTGTTATGTCCAAGGGTCAACTGTACATTGTAATTAATTTCTGTTATTATATACACTCATTAATGCTTTTAATACTTTTTTTTTATAAATTATTGAATGTATTGGTGATTCTTTATATGTTTGTTAAAAACATAAAACAAACACATCTTTATTTTTTAAAAAAGAATAAAAATGGAAAGCCTCTCTCTTAAAAATTTCTTTGCTGCCTATGGAATTTCATTCTTCTCTAGGTAAATAGCTTGATGAACAACCTTGCACTTGCATACATTATTCAATGCTTTTATAAACATCTTCTGTTTTATTTTATGTCAACGGATTACTATCAGTTCAGTTCAGTTCGGTTGCTTAGTCGTGTCCGACTCTTTGCGACCCCATGAACTGCAGTATGCCAGGCCTCCCTGTCCATCACCAACTCCTGGAGTTCACCCAAACCCATGTCCATTGTGTTGGTGATGCCATCCAACCATCTCATCCTCTGATGTCCCCTTCTCCTCCTGCCTGCAATCTTTCCCAACATCAGGGTCTTTTCAAATGAGTCAGCTCTCCGCATCAGGTGGCCAAAGTATTGGAGTTTCAGCTCAACATCAGTCCTTCCAATGAACACCCAGGACTGATTTCTTTAGGATGGATCTCCTTGCAGTCCAAGGGACTCTGAAGAGTCTTATCCAACACCACAGTTCAAAAGCATCAATTCTGCTCTCAGCTTTCTTTATCGCCCAGCTCTCACATCCATACATGACTACTGGAAAAGCCATAGCCTTGACTAGAAGACCTTTGTTGGCAAAGTAATGTCTCTTGCTTTTTAATATGCTGTCTAGGTTAGTCATAACTTTCCTTCCAAGGAGCAAGCGTCTTTTAATTTATGGCTACAATCACCATCCGCAGTGATTTTGGAGCCCAGAAAAATAAAGTCAGCCACTGTTTCCACTGTTTCCCCATCTATTTGCTACTATATATTCATCTATAACTTGCTTCTTACATTTACATGGATATCTTTTCATGTCCAAACATATAGACTTACCTTGTTCTTGTATAGGCTTCCTAGAATTCTGTCTATGGATATTTCATGATTTATTTAGCTGTGGAGATTGCTTCCAAAATATACTATCAACTATCATGGACAATCTCTTTTGCACTGGCTCACTCTGCTTTGATATACAGACTCAGAGTAAAGCTCACAGGTGGCTATTCCATTGGACTGACTATGGCAAGTATTTTATTATTTATATTTTATTACACTTAGGAGTACAGTTGTATTTGTTGATCTTATAATGGAGGATAGAGGCAGTTGGCTAAAAATTCTAGAAAATTTGCAGAGTTTGCTCATTTTATAGTTGGTAGAAACAGAGCTTCTCTAGAAGTTGTATTAATTACTTTATGAGGACACGAATACATGTTCCCTCTGTTGTGTCCTCACTTTTCCCCGCCCCTCCCTGTTGTTTTTAAGGGTAGAGAAATATTTCATGTACAGAGGGCATTCTTTTCTTTCATGAAATCAGTATAGCCTAGTTAGGAATAGGTGCTTTTTGTCTGCTTCTAGAAAGAAGACCATAAGTCAGCAATTTTAACATTTAGGTCATTATTTTACCAGAAGTTTTCTAACACATTTGCTTTCTTGCCAAGGTTCAATTTATATATTTGGTAATGTGATTTTTTAAAATCACATTGCTTGAAGTTTTATCTTTAAACCCCATGGCAGAGCCAATCATTGGTGGGGCCTGAGCTTCAGGAATGGTGAGAAGTTTGATGGATAACTGCCCCTTCCGTTAAAAGAATTTTTTTTGTTTTAAGTAACATGTTCATTTTGGAAACTAGGGATGAGGTTTTATGAGATGAGAAAGAAAATAATCTCTAGTTGACACTAAGAACTAGCTAATCATTATGACTACTGGTGTATTTTTGTTGTCTTTTTATTTTGCATTTTAGTGCTGTAAAGTCAGATTCATATTGTATTTACTCTTTTAAGGTCTTTTTTCTCACTTAATGATATCACAAACATTTACCAAATCAACAAACATTCTACTGCAATATAATTCTACATGATTATAGAGAATTCTCTGCTTTACCACTGTTAGTGGAATTATTGCTAATGTTTTGCTTTGAAGACTACTATGGACATTGTAAAACTTGTATGGAACCACAGAAGACTCCAAGTAGTCAAAGCAATCTTGAGAAAAAATGAACAAAGCTGGAGGAATTATATTTCCTGATTTTAAATTATATTAGAAACATATAGCAATCAAAACAATATGGTATTCCATAGATCAATAGAACAGAACAGAGAGCTGAGACATTAATTCATGAATTGATTTATGACAAAAGAATCAAGTATATGAGGGGGGGGGAAGGATAATCTCTTCAGTAGTAGTACTGGAAAAACTGGATTGACACATACAAAAGAATGAAGCTGAACCCCTTACACTATACATACAAATCAACTCCAAATGGATGAAAGACTTAAACATAAGACCTGAAACCATAAAACACCTAGAAGAAAATGTGGAGAGTAAGCTTCTTGACATTGATCATAGCAATGATTTTTTTTTTTTTTTTTGATTTGACACCAAAAGCAAAGGCAACAAAGGGAACATAAACACATGGCATATAGCAGTGTATAAATTTAAGGTTTACAGCATCAATATTCTCACTGACTTACTTATATTGTGAAATGATTACCGTAGCAAGGTTAGTTAACACCCCATCATATGATACAAAAAAAGAAGGAAAAATTTTTTTTTTCCTTGTGATAAGAATTCTTAGAATCTGCTCTCTGGACAAACTTTCAACTATTATGTCAATAAAACTGAAGAGTTTTATTTAACAAAAAGTTAAAAAGAAATAGAAATGCTAGAAATTTTATAGTCACAGAAAAGCTGTGCTGTGCTTGGTTGCTCAGTCGTGTCCGACTCTTTGTGACCCCATGGACTGTAGCCTGCCAGGCACCTCTGTCTGTGGGATTCTCCAGGCAAGAATACTGGAATGGATTGCCATGTCCTCCTCCAGAGGATTTTCCCAACCCAGGGATCAAACCCAGGTCTCCTGCATTGCAGGCAGACTCTTTACCATTTGAGCCACCAGGAAAGCCCAGGAATCCTTGAGTGGGTAGTCTGTCCCTTCTTCAGGGGCTCTTCCTGACCCAGGAATTGAACCAGGGTCTCCTGCATTGTAGGCGGATCAGCTGAGGTACCTGATGATCAAAATTGAGTAGCAGGGAGTCGCTAGCATACATTTTTCTAAGAAAGTGATGACCATTCAGATTTGTTATTTCTGTTATATTTTTGGATAAATTCTTTGGAAAGAAAAGTGAGTGGGGACAAAGGGGGACCTTTTCTTTGACTGTAGCATTATAATTATAACAAAAATGTATTCATGTGATTATTTCCAAATTTTAAAATAAATAACCCCTGCTGGAAAAAGCCTCAATTCCCCCCAAAGTGGGATTACATAAAACTAAACAGCTTCTGTACAGCAAGGGAAACCATTAACCAAATGAAAAGGCAAACTGTGAAATGGGAGGAAGTATTTGTGAATCTTATATCTGATAAAGAATTAATATCCCAAATATGTAAAGACTCATGCAACTTAATAGAAAAAAGCAAACAATCTAATTTAAAAATGATTGCCATTTTTAAATGATTGCCATCCCCTGGAGTTGCCATTTCCTACTTCAGGGGATGGAGGGAAATCCTGCCATTTGTGACACCATGGATGGATGTTGAGGGCATTATGCTAAGTGAAATAAGCCAAAGACAAAATGCTACATTCACTTATGTGGAATCTAAAAAAAAAAAGGTTAAACTCATGGAAACAGTAGAAATTTTGATAGTCACAGAGGTTCAAATACTGGTAATTATGACCATTGTATTTTTAAAATTATCTTATTTTACTTTATTGAGGGGTGTGTGTGTGTGTGTGTGTGTGTGAGTCACTAAGTCATGTCCGACTCTGCGATCCCATGGACTGTAGCCCGCCAGGCTCCTCTGTCCATGGAATTCTCCAGACAAGGATACTGGAATGGATTGCCATTCCCTTCTCCAGGGAATCTTTCCAACCCAGGGATCAAACCCGGATCTCCTGTATTGCAAACAGATTTTTTACCATCTGAGCTACCAGGGAAGCCCTTAGTAAGGTATAATTGACATATAAAATTGTAAGATATTTAAAGTGTACATCATGGTGATTTGATATAAGTACACATAGTTTAAGGATTCCCTTCATTTAAAACACGTCCATCAACTCACTTTTTTTTTTTTTTGGTGAGAATATCTAAATTCTACTCTCTTAACAAGTTTTGATTATACAGTATTGTGCTATACAGTGCTATCATGGGCATGTTTTACATTAGATCCTCAGGCCTTATTCATTTCATAGTTGAAAATTTGTACCCTTTTACCAACCTCTCCCTGTGTCCTCTACCCCCAGTCCCTGGCAGCTACTTTTCTACTAAAACCCTAAGACTATGGGTTTAATAGTAATGGTTGACCAGGGCTCCCTGAGTTCTACAGGCCTCTGTTATGGGGGTGATGGCCAGTCTTGGTACTGAGAGATTCCCTGGGCCCAGCAAAGGGACCACATTTCCCAAGCACTGAAGACAAGGACTAACACCCCAAATTATGGACTCATTTTTTTTTTCACTCTACCTTCATTGGCCCAGAAGCTGCCAAGAACAAAGGTGGTATCTCCTGATACCTGGCAAACAAATTCAGTATTGCCTCATGAATTGATTGTTTCTCTGAGGGAATTTGTATTTGGGAAGAAGCTTCTAGAATAAGTTGAGGGGCAGCTGCCCTTCTATGAGATTGGAGAGATTTCACAAAAGAATCTGGATGTCAAGCAGGAGGCAGTGGTTCACAGGAAGTGGTGGCTGAGATTGCTAGGAAGCTGGAGAAACAGGAGAAGAAACTCTTGAAGAAGGAAAAGAAACACCTGGCTGCAATTTCCCTGATATCTTCAGAAAACAGCAGTAGTTTTTCAAAGGGATGTGAGGAAACAAGTGGAAGACCCATGGAGAAGAAGAGGCAAAAGCCCCAGGAAGCTCCTCAGGAGAATGGAGGAGAAGACCTATCTTCTCCTTCTCCAAACCGTAGAAAAAGAAATCTTTTTCCCAAGGAGGAACTGGTGATCTTGAAGAGATCTTGAAGAAGTGATTTTTAAGAGAGAGCTGGCAGTGGAAGTCTTCTCATGATTAGAAAACCTTTGTTCAAAGATGAGCCAACTGGTTAGTGACTCTTAAGAGTCAGGGAACAGGAGTGTCCCCAAGAAACGGAGGCAATTCTCTTCCAAGGAGAAGCCACTCAGCAGTGGACCCGAAGAAACAGCTGCCAGCAAGAGCAGTGGCTCTAAGAAAAAGAAAGCTCCGAAAGCCAGCCCAGGAAAATCAGAACGGACATTTCCCCAGTGGGACATGAATTGCAGAGGTATTTCCCAATCCATCCCCTAGAGCCCAATAAAAATAAAAACACATAAAAAAAACCTAAGGCTAGACACTTGAGACCAAAAGCTTTTGACACACATTGTAAATTATTTTTTGTTGAGAGAGATGGCCCAAATGTACAGCTTTTCTCCGCTATGTGTAATATCTGTGCCAATGTCAGAAATTGTCATTTTTTTAGCAGTTCAAAATCTTCATTTAATGGGCAAAACTGATGTGTGATATTTTCTTAATTTAAAAATAGTAGCAAAAAAAAAAAATTCATTGGGCCATTGCTAGGTGCTCCCTCCTAAGACTATGCTAAGGATTTAACCTTAACTTTCTCATTTAATTCTCAAAGCAACCCTATAAATTAGGTCATTATTTTCATTTCAGGCACAAGAAAATTTAGGCTTGATAAGATTAAGCAGTTTGCCCAAGGTTGTGTCTTGTGAATGATGGATTTTTAACTTTATTAATTTACTTAATGGTACAAATACTTCAGTTTTTTTCTTATGTAAATGTTTTGATATTTTTTGTTATGGCTTCTGACCTTTGTATCTTTCTAATGAAGATCTTTCTTACATTGTGATTCTAAAACATTTTCACATGTTTTCTTAACTTTCTGGAATTTGTTTTTAGATATTATATGTAGTAGGGCTCTAATTTAATTTTTTCCCCAAATGTATATCCTGTTGTCCAAGTGCCATTTATGAATATTCTTTGAAATGCTGACTTTCTTATATGCACATTACCCGTTTAGTCATTTATTTACTCTTAGACTCTACTCCTTTCCCTTGATTTATGTCCATAAATAGTGTGTCTATAAAGAATGCCAATGATTTATTTGTCCATAAATAGTGTATCTATAAAAAATACAAATACTGTCTTAAAAATTAATGTATAATGTGCTTTGATATGTGGGAGGCGTAATCATTCTTTATTGGTCTTGTTTTTAAATATTTATAAGCTGGGTTTTTTTTTTTTCGCTTTCCTTTCAGGCTTGAAAAATAGTTTATTGAGTTCCATGAAAAAAATCATGCTGGAATTTTGTCTGGCATTGCATCACATCTATAGATTATTTTAATGCATAACTGACATGTTTGTATATTGATTCTTTCCATCCAGGAATATAATATGTCTTATTATTCATTTACTTGTCCTTTTATGTTTTTTAGTAAAAATTTTAGTTTTATTTATGTTGATTGTTTACTTGTTGGTTGTATCTCCTCTGCCTCTTTTATTCCCTCCCTCCATCCTTCTTTCACTTCCTTCTTTCCTTTCACTTATGAGCCAAGCACTGTAGCAACAATATGGTGATAAGTATAGAGGTCTGTGTGGGCTTCACTGCTGGCTCAGTGGTAAAGGGAGAAGGCGATGGCACCCCACTCCAGTGCTCTCGCCTGGAAAATCCCATGGGTGGAGGAGCCTGGTGGGCTGCAGTCCATGGGGTCACACAGAGTTGGACATGACTGAAGCGACTTAGCAGCAGCAGCAGCAGCAGCAGTGTTGTAAAGAATCCACCTACCAATGCAGGAGGTGCGGGTGTGATTGCTGGTCTGAGAAGATCCCCTGGAGAAGGAAATGGCAACCCACCCCAGTATTCATGCCTGGAAAACCCCATGGACAGAGGAGCCTAGTGGGCTACAGCCCATGGGGGTCACGAAGAGTTGAACACAACTTCGAGACTGAACAACAGCAACAATTGTGGTCTGTGACCTCATTAAGTTTGGAGAGGGAGACATATATTAAGTCGATAATCATAGAAGTAGGTATAAAAGCACAAGTGCTATGAAGGAAAAGATGCCATGATGATGAGGATATATTTTAGGTGTATATTGTTTAGTTCAGCCTTACATAATTTGACCTTCCTAAGGAAATTAAGATCTGTGAAAGTTGAGTTAGAGTCCGTGTGTTAGGAATTTAATTGCCTTGCTTGCTGTTGTGAATGGAATATTTGTAATAACATTATTATTATTATTATTATTTTTTGAGCTTCCCTGGTGGCTCAGACGGTAAAGCGTCTGCCTGTAACCCACTCCAGTACTCTTGCCCAGAAAATCCCATAGATGGAGGAGCGTGGTAGGCTACAGTCCATGGGGTCACAAAGAGTTGGACATGACTGAGTGACTTCACTTTCTTTTTTTTTTGGGAGGAGATGGGAGGAAGTCTGGGAATTCAATGTTATGTTGACAGTTATTTTTCCTGCTCCACAAAAGAATATTCTGCTCTGTTCTGGCAAACATTGATGTTAAAAAGTCATCTCTTAGTCTAGCTATTATTCTTTTGCTAGTTAATCAGTCTTTTCTCTATTGCTTTTAAAAAATTCCTTTTGTCTTTGGTGTTCTGCAGTTTCTCTGTCAGGCATCTAAGGGAGGATTTATTTTTACTTATCCTATTTGCAATTTATTTGGCTTAAACCTGAATCTTAGGATTGATGCTTTTCAACAATTCTGGAAAATCTTCAGCTGTTATTTCTTTGAATATTGCCTCTTTCATATTCTCTCCATTGTCTCCTAATGAAAATCCAATTAGATACATTAGACCATCTTATGTTACTGTTCATGTCTCTTTCTCTCTGTCTCTTTTTGTTTTTTTGATAATTTTATTATTTTTCACTGTGCTGGGTGTAGTAATTTTATTCTTTGTTGATAATTTCAGTAAATGAAGTCTTCGTAGTTCTGATTCTGCTTTCTAGTATTTTTGCTGTCTCTTGCTCATATTGCCTCCTATTCTTTGTACATTGGGATTTTTTTGCCTGTGAAGTCATATTCTTGGAACTCTATCCATGGGAATGATTGGTGTGTTCCTTCAAAGATTTGAGTTTTCTTTTGTCAGCGGCTTGGTGGTACTTCTCACCCAGGATCACGTTATACTGACTTCACAGATTGAGGCTTCTTGGGCAAGTCAGTAGAGTGAATTTGGTCAGAAAACCCACATTAAGATCAGCTTGAGGTTTGTGAATTCTTAGGAGAGAATGTTTTCCTTCATCTTGTTCCAAGTTTTGAGATAGGCATTTTGCTTTCTCTTGGGCATGTGTGTGTGTGGGGGGAGGGGTGTGGGTGGGTGGGGTGATGCTATTTCTAAGTTCTCCTTACTGTAAGAGTAAGGCTTTTTGTGGTCTTAGCTTTATTCTAGGGGGAGAAAGATAATACACAGGCTCAATTGGATTTCCTACATAGAGTGGGCCCCACTGTTTTTCTTCTTTACCATATGACATTTTGAGACTATGAAAACTGATGCTGCGGGTATATGGTTTAGGAGCATGCCCCAGGGGCTCTGTTTACCTTTATGGTTCTCACTTTCGCTTAGTGTTTGGCTCCTGAATTTTATTTACTGTTTTTAAGGGGAGGCAGCATATTGATATACGCAAAAATACTGCTTTTAACAAACATTTTACTCTGTAATTTTATTGGGAGAATGAGGGTTTTATGTCCAGTTCTCATCTACTTATTTTATAATTTGTTTAGTTTTATTTACCTCTTCAAGCAATCCTTTTAGAAATAAGACAAGAATAAATAAATTACAGTGAGGAATTCACCAAGAGGCTATATCAAATTTTGTCTGCCCAAGTGAAATCTTTGACATTTTATATTTGAATCTGACATTATTTATCAGCATGCACATGTGTGTTTGCTCGGTTGTGTCTAACTCTTTGTGACCTCATGGACTGTAGCCCGCCAGGCTCCTCTGTCCATGGAATTTTCCAGGCAAGAATACTGGAGCGGGTTGCCTTTTCTTACTCCAGGGGATCTTCCTGACTCAGGGATTGAACCTGAGTGTCTTGAGTCTCCTGCATTGGCAGGCAGATTCTTTACCACTGTGCCACCTGGGAAGCCCTATTTATAAGCACACTGAATGTATTTGTGATGTCGGCTATGTTAAATTTGAAATCAGAAAAGAATTTGGAGATTATGTCATTAGAGTATCTATTTTGTGCATAAGGTTGTCACTGCGTTCAGAAATTGTTACCTTTGTTCTATGCAATCTCTTGAAACCCACTTCAGTTCTTAATTTCCTCTTTGTATGACATTCTAGCTCAGTTAACCCTTAGAGCATAGAGAAGACACCAAGAAATTTGAAAGCCAGTTTAGAAAGATCTATTGAAATACATATGAAGTGTTGCCTAGTTACACATGTCTTTCACATTTGTGCCAGATGGAGATATATTTCAGTGTTTTAGGATATAAAGTAAAACTAGTCTTTGATAGAGAATAGTAAACGCCCATGTGATATCCTGTTAGTAGCAAAATTTTTGAAAAGTTGATTGCCATTTGATAGGATTAGATTCTTTGTCTATTTGTCAGCAGAGGGAGCCTTTGCCTCACTTTTTGATTCCAGAAACCCGATAGTGTAAGTTTGTAAAGAACCAACATATTATGGAAAATGATTGTTTCCTTGTCTAACCTAGGTCTCAATAGGTTTTAAACCAGTTTTTCCTTTCTTCGTATAAAGCAAAAGCTTTTTGTGTTTGTTTTCTGAGTTTTTTATTTTTATTTTTTTTATTACAAGTGGTATATAAGTGCTAATATGGGGAGTTCTTTAAAAGTGGTTCATGCTGGGATAAGCTAATGGCTCTCAAATGCTATTCACCATTAAAGTTTTAAATGGTCTTAGGGTAATGAAGAAAAATTAAATAATGTAGTAAATTTTTCATAAAGCTAAAATTTGTTCAACTAAAGGGCTATACTTAGTACTGACATTTTCTACTTTGTACTTATTTATTTTACATTGTCTATACAGATAATGTTGATGTTGATAGTCTTTATTTATTTATTTATTTATTTTAAATCTCCTTATCGGGCAGTTTACAACCTATGATATTCCCTAGTAGTTTCTGAAATTTTATACATCAGTGAAGGTCAAGAGCCTGGGATCACTGCTTTAGCAAGGACTTTAGCAAATAAAAATTGGAACTTCTGAACTGAACCATTTCCAGCAACCTGGTTACTTTTGGTTCTAACTTTTCCCTGAGATGTTTACTTCCCTTTTACACTTAAGGAGAGAGACTTAATGACTAAACTGCTGTATGCTGATATTCAAAATATAAGTGTAGGTACTAGGGATAGTTGGTTTATTTTTTTTTTAAGTGTGCTAAATTTGGAATTAAGATTGGCATGCATTCCGACCATGTTCCAGGTCCTAAACTGGGTAGTTTGCATATGTTCCCTTCTTTAGTCTTTACAGCAACTCAGTGGGGTATAGAGATTGTGATAAGGTTTATTTTGCCTGTGAAGAAACAGAGAAATTAAAGTAGCCAAAGTTACATATCTAGAATGTGTCAGAGCAGGGTTTAGAACATGACCATGTGGTCTTTTTGATTCAAAATCATTGCTCTTTCCACTATGTCTTGTCCACTACTTTGTATTGTATTTGTTACTTTCCCCATGTTTACTCAGTTTATTCTTTTATGATATACCATCCTGATCTAAGAACAAGAAATACTCGAGGAGTATCCTATTTAATGGGGCTTCCCAGGTGGCTCAGATGGTAAAGAATCTACCTGCAACTCAGGAGACCTGGGCTCGATCTCTGGGTCAGGCAGATGCCCTGGAGGAGGGCATGGCAACCCACTCCAGTGTTCTTGCCTGCCTGGAGAATCCCCATGGACAGGGGAGCCTGGCGGGCTGCAGTCCGTGGGGCTGCAGTGTTGGACATGGCTGAGTGGCTCAGCAGCAGCAGCAGTGCAGGTGGCTCAGTGGTGAAGAACCCGCTTGTAATGCAGGAGACGTGAGTTTGGTCCCTGGGTTGGGAAGATTCCTTGAAGAAGGAAATGGCAACCTGCTCTTGTATTTTTGCCTGGGAAATCCTATGGACAGAGGAGACCGGTGGGCTACAGTCCACGAGGTCACAAAGAGTCAGTACATGACTGAATGACTGAGCAAGCATGCATCTTATTTAGTACTCTTTTTGGGGGGTACTTTTCCTATGGTAATAATTGTTTCATATTACCCAGAGAAAGACTTTGTACTCAGTGCTCTAATAATTACTAAAGCTTTTAGGCTTAATCTGTGTATGGTTTTGAAGTTAGAGTTTTATAAAATACTGATGGATTTAAAGATCATTCTATTTCTTTTGTATCCTCTCTGGCCTGCCACAGTTTATTCTTTATGGTTAAGTGATTTCCCTTCTCATGCATATATTTTCCTTTTGCTGTCCTCCCCCACCCCACCTTTATCTCCTGTGTCTTTCTGTTAGGCTTTTATCTTTCTTAAAAGCAGTGTTATCCTTAATCTTTTCCCCCTCTGCTTAGTATTTCCTAGTATCTCTAACATTGCGCATATACTGAATACTTCGTCTTTTGGCATAATACTAAGCCCTGAAATAATTTAGAATTTTAATTTCTTAAGTGTCATGTGTTAAAACTAATTGTTTCAGGACCTTTTTCATACCACATTTACTTTGCTGCTGTTCATTCATTCAACAAATGTTTATTGACTTCTGCTATGTACTGGGGACTATTTGGGTTAGAAAGGTGTGGTGAATAAAGTATAATGCCAGATCTCATGGGGCTTTCATGTGAATATGATAATATTGTCAAATATCTTGGCCTACTTGATGATCATTAGCATCCTGTGTCTAGTACTACAGTTTGACATGATTTTCTACTTTCCTGAGGATTCAGTTGACTTGAACAGGTGTTTTTGGAGTACTGACTTATAAGGGACTATACTCAATACTGTGAGCTAGACAATGAAAACAAAATGGACTTGCCTTCAAGGCTTTTATTATTTATTTATGGAAGTTGAGAAGGGGAGAGAGATATGCCAAATTTAGCTGTATTGCCAGGAAAAAGTATTGTCAGTACTAATAGGCAGTGATGCAGAATGTACTAAGAAAGAAAAGAAGGAGAATGGATTATTTATGCCTGAAGGGGACTGGAGAAAGCTTCAAAGTGGTGATGTTGGATCCTGGGGATGGAGGACATCTAGAAGGATTTTATGAGGTTAAGATGGGGGAATGGTACTTGAGGTGCTTTGAACTTACAGTAACAAATACATAAGGGCCTTTGGACAAACTTATGTTACCTGAGAACCCCATGTTACCTTAAGTATTTGGTGGTTGGGATTGGATGAGAGGGAGTAGTTAGAGTTCATTTAGCAGATACATTGAAGAGTTCTTTGGATATCCTACTTATTAGTTTCTACTTATTTATGAAGATACTGGTGTACTTTTGAATTTTTGAGTTGGTTGATAACATGATTGCATCTGTTTATTAAGGTGATTACTTTGGTGTATTTGTTTTTATGACTTTTATTCAAGATATGATATTTTAACTGCTTCTTTTAAGAGAATCCAAGGGCATTTAATAGACCAAACAGTGGCTAAGTGGCACATAAAACCTTTAAAGTCCTTGTTGTCAGTATCCCCAATTCATTTTGATTTGCCTTTTAAATTGTATGAGTTTAGGTGAAGTTGAACCTCAGCTAAGAATCTCCTGGCATTATTTTTTTCACAACCTAATTTAATTGGCTATAATGAATTCAGGGATGTAGACTTTTAATATACACTGATGATTTTAGAATTGAGAGTTAACAATATACAAAAAGCCAATATTTAGCTTTTGGAGTTATGTCTTTATGGGACTGATAATATTTGCAAATAAAGAAGTATTTATACAAAATACTTAAATTTTTTTCTTTTTTAGAATATTTTTAGGGCAAGAGTTTTTCTGGATTTCTTATCATGGCTAGTTATTACCTTGAGAAATTTATCTCACTTTCAAACCAGTTATTTAAAAAAATAGATCCCCAACCCTCACTGTTTAAGAATTTTCCTTTTGGATGAGAGAGAAGAGAGGAATGCTAATAAATAATGGGCTTTGCTGTATGATATCATCTATCTTGTCTTTCTTATGTCATCCTGCAAAAAACATCAATAAAAGAGAGGCAGGGTGGGGTTCAGGGAAGAATTTGTGTGTTGGGGGAGGGAGCAGAGGTAGGGACAGCTCATTGACAGAGAGGGCTTTCAGACACACTCATAATGTACTGCTTTAGAGATTTCAATAGTGACCAAGTTAGAGAAGTTGCCGTTTTGAGGAAAGTAAGCTTAAAATAGACAGAAAATCATGTAGGATAGACAAAAACGCACACAGACCTAGGTTTTGAGCGATTTTCCATAGTTCTTGAAGTCTTAAAAAACCCTTTGCTTTGGCAGAAAGAGTGAATTTCTGATTTGGTGTGTGCTCCTTCCCACATTAAATTTTATCCTTTTTAGTCTGAAGGGTTTTTTCCCTCCCAATTTGAAATTATTTACATAATTTTGTCTGTAAGAAACTAGTAATCCAGTAACATTAATTACTTACCATTTATTGAATGCTTACCAGATACCAGCTAGTATGTTTTTTTTTTTGTATTTTGTCCTGACTATAGCATCATACAATCTTCTCCTATACGCTGCTTTGCAGATGAGGAAACCTGCTTTCAGGGCTGAAATAAGTTTGCGGCAAATCTGGGCTTCAGTTGTGGCTTTGCCATCAGTTCTGATGAGACTACCTGCCATCTTCATCAGCAGTGTCTCCCACCACTCAACACCCTCCCTCAGTGTTTACTGATCTTATTCCTCTTTAAACATGGCTCTCTTTTAATCCTGTAATCCAAGATTCTGAATGGTGTGCTTTCTGCTTTTGCTTTCCTGAATGTCTGGCAAACTCTTTCTCAGCCTGCAAAACCCAAGTGTTATTTCTGTTCTGAAGCTTTTCTTAATTTTTCCAGATACTGTTAATCATACTTCAGTACATAAGCTTTTAAATTATTTTAATATGCCTCTGTTCTCACATTGTTAGAACTACCATATTCTGAGAGTAGCAACCGTCTCTCCTAGCACATGCTAGGTACAGTGAATGTTTGTAGAATTTGTTGAATGAATGTGAATTCTGGAGAGTATTATCAAACCTTTCATGATCATTGCATCTGACAATGTAATTCACCCAACATTTTGTGGATGCAAGTGATAATATAATGTTTAGGACCTCCTTTTAAACTCTAACACTGCATTCGTATTGAATCTGTCACATGTAATGCTAATTTAATGTATGGTCATAATTTCTCTATAATATGTTATTAACCTTGTTGACAGTTTGGGGGGGGGAATTGTGATAAATAACTTGGTGGAACACACACTAGTGGTCTTTGTAAGCCTATTAAAGTTCCTATTAAAAAGAGACACATTAAAATGTCAAAAGGCAAGTTCGTAGGAAGAGTTAGGATGTAGTCCCAATTTTTATTTTTTTGAGTCCCCAAAGTAATTACTTTCATGAAGTTATTTATTGGGTAACACTTGAATAATAGTTGAGAATTTGTATAATTTTTCCCTGGTACATACTTAAAAATGTTAGCCATTTAGCTCAACACATGTATCCTATTTGTTGATTTCCCGTTTTCTTAGGGCTTTAAGAAATGATATTTAATGGCAAGTTTACAATCTTGCAGGCTGTAGAAATCCACTTACCGTTTGTTTTTAAGTCAGTATCTGTTGAAATCCGACTTTGAACATTTCTCCATCCTTGCTCATAGCAAACATGTTGTATCATTTTTGAGTTAAGTTTGCATAAAGATTAATAAATTAGCATTTCAGTTTTTCTGTAACAACAACAAAACCTTTTTCCGTGCATGCATCAGGCAAGGAGCGGAAGTCCCACAGACTTTTGGACTCTTCTGTTCGTGTGCATCAGTCTCTTGATGTTTCCTGTCTGCCCTTTAGACTACCTATGCAGCTGTTTTTCATGTGTTTTTCAGACTTGGAGAAGGACCAAGTATGTTTGACAGCTGCATGCTGAACTGCAATATATGCTTGGCCACAGGTCACGTTTGCATTTCTTCACTTGTGTTTTTCCTCAGTGTGTAAAAGAAATATGAGCATAGAGAGATTCAGAAAGCATGTAGCATGCTGAGTAATGGTAGTCTCCTTTCATGTATGCCCCTCCGCTTACTCTGCTACATAGATTCCACAGGAAGAAAAAGACAGCAGAAAAATGGAGGGAATGGTATTCAGAACTACCCTCCAAGGGCCCCTTGTTGCTATAGTAATGAATGATGGAAAATGCTCTGGGTCATGCATGGTGGAAGGAACCGAGATGGGTGTATGCACACACACGCACACACACAGGGCTACAGGCCGTTTTGGTGAATGGTCTGTAATTTAGTAAAATTATAACTGTTAAACTAGCAGTCAATTCAACATTTAATTGATTACCAGTTTATGCATCATGTTAAGGCTTTGACTGTATGATATTTTATCACCAGGAAATGGGATACATTTTTTAATAAATATTCATTTCATGGAGTTGCCATAATAGGACTTTCTTGTTTTCACTCACCGATCCCCACAGTCACAGAATTTTTTCTTTGTCTTTGGAAATGAAAAATACTGATTTCCAAAATTCTTTCAAAATGATTTTGCTAGGTGTTTTGTCAGTTTGTCCCTAGATCTTGCAATTAGCATTTCAAATCACAATGCATGTTTTTCTCTCATCATGGTTAAGATTAATGAGATAAACATCAGATTTTAAATTCTGATGAAATATTCAAACCTTCCTAATTATTTCAACTTTAAAAGATATTTCCCCTGTATTGTTTAGCCATGCTTTTTGAGGAAGCATCACTTAGATATTGTCATCTTTTCAATCTGTTGCTTTTATATTTCATGCCCTATTGGTAAAACTTGATCCATTTCATTATATCAAATCTAGCTGCCTCTGTATCTTTTCCTAATATGTTCTTTTTTCTCTTGCAGAAATTTCTTCTGCTTTTCCCTTTGATTCCTTTTCATTCCACCTGTCCTTCTCAGTCTAGGCATTCTCAGTTGAGAGGTAGGATACATCCCACCTCTACCATGAAACCTTTCACAGGAAACTCACCATAATGAAGTTCTCTGGTTTTCTATAGTACTTAGTCGATTTCACATCATTTAGATTGTATTTGTTAGCATACATTATTTTAAGAAATGGATCTAGTGTGCTCTAATGGAGTCAGATTCTGGTTTGAGTATTGTCTTTTGTTTTTTTTTTTTTAGTATTGTCATTTTTTAATTCTTTGGCATTGATGGATTATTTAAGCTCTGTGGTTTTCAGTCTTCTCATGTGTAAAATGAGACTATTGTTAGTAAAGCATGTAGCTATATGCTGGGTAAGTGTTTAGCACAAAGGTGGGAATATAACAGGTGCTCAGTAAATGGCAGTAGTAACTTGCTGTTCTGTGTTCCTTACAGCTCCTAATATAATACTGAGCATGTGGTAAAGACTGAGTATGGTTCATGGCTAGGTCATTTAAATAGCTCCTGAAATCCCATCGCTTTTATGGAGGCTTCCTGTTGGCTGTTGTATTAGGACTACAAAACTTTCATGGCTTCTCTAGACTGTTCTTTCTTTTCCCATTGTCTGTAAGGGGAGCCTTTGGTATGTTTTCTGAAGTGACTTCCAAAACAGTGATTTGAAGGAATTATTTATTTATTTTTGAGTAATGTTTTGGATTGATCCCTACATTTTTCTAAACGTCAGTGGCCAGGATTGTAATAAATAAAGCATTTTTCATGTACTTAAAATGCAGTATGTGAAACACATAGAACAGAGTCTCAACCAATCTGAGCTGCAGATGCATAAATTATTCTGCCTAGCTTACTTCAGCTCAACAGATGTTTATTAATGTATCTCCTATGTGCCAGGCATTTTCTAATTGTTGGATATATAAAGATGAGTAAGGTTTGCCTTCCTACCTTTGAGTTTAACCTAGAGTTAATGAGAGACACAAAAATAGATCATTTCAGTCAGTCACTAGTTGTGAGAGGTAGGTAAGGGTGGGGCTCTCTGGGATCACAGTTGGAGGGTAATTAAAGGGAAAGAGAAGGTTTCTGGGAAGACACGAGCTTCAGCCTGTGATGTCTCTCAGAGGACAAATGGGTTGATCCTCTTGGCTCAGGGACAGAGACCCAACTCAGCTTCAATATTCATGAGAATTTATTACCTGTAAAGCTCATAAATAGGTTTGGCTCCAAGTGAGACTTGATGCATTAGCTCAAACAGTTAAGAGCTGATCTCTTAACTGCACCCTTGTAAAAGTCGAATGGCTTCTGTGATTCTAGACCTTATCCGCCTCACATGTGACTCCCCCGGGGGAAGAGTAGGGTTTTCTTTAGTTTCATCTCAGTTTAGGGATTTAGTTTCTTTCATTGGCTGTAAATTATAACCATCCTTTAACCAATCACTGTGACTAGTGGGATACTAATTAGTTTACAGAAGTCAGGGCCTACCTATCCTCAAGTTTAGAATGAAGTCAGTCTCATTCAAGCTTTGTGGCTAAAGATGGGAGGAGAGGAGAATGGATGACCAGGATGCATCCAGTATACATTCAGTATCCCAGCAGAAGAAAATTGTGAGAGTTTTGTTTATTTTTTTTTGGAAAGGTAATAATATAAGCAAAAGCAAGGAAGTGTCTACCATCATGATATGCGTGGGAGACAGCAAGTATCTAAATATTAATACAGCATGTAGTGTGAGACTTAGAAAATAATTATAAAGATAATAATGTGATACAGTATTTAACCCCTGCTGGACCTTCTGATTTTCATACATTGCTTAGTTTAATTCTCACCATGCCTAACTAGGTAGGTACATCATCTTGTAGATAAGTACTGGGTACTAGGTAGGTGCACCATCTTGTAGATAAGTACTGGGTACTAGGTAGGTGCATCATCTTGTAGATAAGGAATTTGAGCTGAAAGTAACAGCTAATAATTGGTTGAGCTGGACTAAACTCAGATTATCTGACTCTAGAGGCCATCCATGTATACATGACAGTATAGTACTTTCCTCTATATTGCTAGAGTTTCAGCAAAAAAGACTTCATATATCATGCTAAGGAGCCAAGTTTTCTCTGAGGCTGAAGTTTTCTTCAAGCTCTAGGTCTGTTGTAACATGTGAAAACAGTGGTTCTCAAACTTGATCATGCATCAAATAACCTCTTGTCATTGCTTAGTCTCTAAGTTGTTTGTGTCCAACACTTTTTGGACCCCATGTGTAGCCTGCCAGGCTCTTCTGTCAATGGGATTGTCCAGGCAAGAATACTGGAATGGGTTGCCATTTCCTTCTCCTGGGGATCTTCCTGACCCAGGGATCGAACCCATGTCTCCAGCATTGACAGGTGGATTCTTTACTACTAAGTTACTAGGGAATACTGAAACAACCTCTAGGGGCTTGTTAAAACCTAGGCTTCTTGGGCCCTAACATCAGAGTTTCTCATTCCGTAGATTTAGAGTGGGACTCTAGGATTTGCATTTATAAGAATTTCCTTAGACAATACTGATGCTGGTGGTCTGGGGGCCACAATTTGAGGAGCACTTCTTTGAGGTCTTTGGGAGGCTGTGGTTCAGTGACATTCAACATATTGAAATGAACTGAAATTTTACTGGTACTTTTACTTGAAAGTATACATGTCTTGCTCTCACATTTCTTAATAATACAGAGACTATATTTTGGTTACAGTAGTATCCTCCCCCATAGGTCAATGAAACAATGTGTTTCATTGATTGGATTTCTTCTGTCTCTGATTCTTGATTTACTAAAATTAAATGTATTGCTTTCCTCCTAGGTCCTGCTCAATTTGCCAGTGCTCACTACTCTCCTTGATGGTTAAAAAAGTACATTTGTATACAAAAGAAGTATATTTCAACACTTTGTTTACATTTTTATTGTGAAAAATTTAAATATCAGAATAACATGAGTCTCCATATTAACACCATTTAGAGTCAACAGTTGTAAATGTTTAACATATACTTGTATACACTTTTTTTATGAATGATTTGAAAGCAAATTACAGATCTTGTGCCCCTTCATTCATAACTGTTGCAACATATATTTAATAAGAACATTCTCTTATGTAATCATACCATGATCACACTTAAGAAAATTAACAATAATTCCTACTGTTCTCTAACATGCATTCATATTCCAATTTTCCCAGTTATTCCAATGTCTTCTATATCTGGTTGTGTTTTGGTACCAGGGTCTAATCAAGTGAAATTAAATTTTAAGAGTCAGCAAAGCTGAATGGGTCTTTATGCTCAGATAAGTTCTATGTTATTTAAGATACAAATTTGGTTATTTTAATAAAGACCCAACTTAATTAAGGAAGATGTTTATTTCTGTCATATTTGATCACTTGGAGATAAAGTGGTCCAGGACTGGTAGGCAGCTCTTTTGCTTTCAATATGTGACTTCTATCTCTGGGGCCAGTATAGCTGTTCCAGCCCTATCATCATGCTGGGAAGAGAGTGTATACTCAGTCCTTTTAAGGGTATGTCGGGATAGTGCACATATCACCTTGCTCCTCTCTCATTGGCAAGAAAGTAATCATATGATGTATCTGTTATACAGGCCTGGAGATACAGGCTTTAATTCTGTCTGGATGGCTGTGTGTCTAGAGGTAATTCAAGTACACACACAGCATCCATACAAACTCATATAAAGTTTGAAAACTTTAGAGTCTGTGGCTGGGGAATTCATGTGGAGGTCAGAGTGGAAGCAGTTTCCTCATCTGTGTAGTCCTCTACTTCATAGGCGTTGATGTGAAGATTAAATACACAAATTGCTGTTAGAAGACTGCCTATTGTAAAGGTGTGAGTGGGTCCAGCCAAAGGAGACATGGCTGCCAAAGTGTTTGAGTCCATTGGCAAGTTTGGTCTTGCCTTAGCCGTTGCAGGAGGCGTGGTGAACTCTGCCTTGTATAATGTGGATGCTGGGCACAGAGCTGTCATCTTTGACCGGTTCCGGGGAGTGCAGGACATTGTCGTAGGAGAAGGGACTCACTTCCTCATCCCTTGGGTACAGAAGCCAATCATATTTGACTGCCGCTCTCGACCACGTAACGTGCCAGTAATCACTGGTAGCAAAGATTTACAGAATGTCAACATCACCCTGCGCATCCTCTTCCGGCCGGTTGCTAGTCAGCTTCCTCGCATCTTCTGAGCGCGTGCTGCCGTCCATCACTACAGAGATCCTCAAGTCCGTGGTGGCTCGCTTTGATGCTGGAGAACTGATCACCCAGAGAGAGCTGGTCTCCAGACAGGTGAGCGATGACCTCACAGAGCGAGCAGCGACCTTTGGGCTCATCTTGGATGACGTATCCTTGACGCATCTGACCTTTGGGAAGGAGTTCACAGAAGCGGTGGAAGCAAAACAGGTGGCTCAGCAGGAAGCAGAGAGGGGCAGATTTGTGGTGGAAAAGGCTGAGCAGCAGAAGAAGGCAGCCATCATCTCTGCGGAGGGCGACTCCAAGGCGGCGGAGTTGATCGCCAACTCACTCGCCACTGCAGGCGACGGCCTGATCGAGCTGCGCAAGCTGGAGGCCGCGGAAGACATCGCGTACCAGCTGTCACGCTCGCGGAACATCACCTACCTGCCCGCCGGGCAGTCGGTGCTCCTCCAGCTGCCCCAGTGAGGCCCACGCCTCCTGGGCCATCTGAACCACAGCCCCGAAGTTGCTCAGCACCACCTTCCTTCTCCTGCCCCAGAAATCACTGTGAAACTTCATGATTGGCTTAAAGTGAAGGAAATAAAAGTAAAATCACTTCAGATCTCTTAATTACTCAAAAAAAAAAAAAAAGTTTGAAAACTTTAATATAAGTATAGTAGATAAAGGATAGATAAAAAAATTTAAAACTGACTGAAAAACCTACTATGCATTATAAAAGAATTTGAGCATTGAGGGAATACTCTTCAAAACAGCATTAACAGGAACATCGCTTTCTCTTTAGAGATGCCAGAGTGATTCAGATGTGTGTTTAGTGAACATATGCTAAGACAATATTCAACCTAAAACGTTTCTCAGACTATTTAAAATGGTTAAATTTATTGAATCAATCTAGATGGGGTGGAGTATGTTGCAGTAATAAGCACCCCAAATCTGTTTGTTTTCTTTTAAAAACACTCCTTTGGCAAAACATTTTTCTTTTTAAAAATTGCCCTTGCTTCCATAATCAGGTACAGTAATAAGACTGCCATCAATTTCTATACAATTTCATTTGTTTTTGAGTAAAGTATTCTTTAAGCTTCAACATTTAGGTATATATACTATTTTGACCCTGTTGTTTAGTCGCTCAGTCGTGTCCGACTCTTTGTGACCCCATGGACTATATAGCCAGCCAGGCTTCTCTGTCCATGGAATTCTCCAGGCAAGAATAGTGGAATGGGTTGCCATGCCCTTCTCCAGTATTGACCCTGATATCAAGGTAATATGAAATAGTTACTATAGGACTTACTGTACACAGTAAGTATGAGTTAGAGATGACAAATCAATTAGAAGACTGACCTTTTGTTTATTCCCTTAGAGTAACTTAATTTTCCTTTGACAGAATTCTTCCCTTTGTGATATTTAGACAACAGTATATACTAATCAACACTAGCAGAATGTGAAAAATTACACCCACCGGATCTTTCTCAGATTAGAGGTACTATCAGTTCAGTTGCTCAGTCGTGTCCTACTCTTTGTGACCCCATGAACTGCAGTATGCCAGGCTTCCCTGTCCATCACCAACTCCCAGAGCTTACTCAAACTCATGTCCATCAAGTCGGTGATGCATCCAACCATCTTATCCTCTGTTGTTCCCTTCATCTCCCGCCTTCAGTCTTTCCCAGCATTAGGGTCTTTTCAAATGAGTCAGTTCTTCGCATCAGGTGGCCAAAGTACTGGAGTTTCAGCTTCAGCATCAGTCCTTCCAATGAATATTCAGAACTAATTTCCTTTAGGATGGACTGGTTGGATCTCCTTGCAGTCCAAGGGACTCTCAAGAGTCTTCTTTAACACCACAGTTCAAAAGCATCATTTCTTCGGTGCTCAGCTTTCTTTATAGTCCAACTCTCACATCCATACATGACTACTGGAAAAACCATAGCCTTGACCAGATGGACCTTTGTTGGCAAAGTAATGTCTCTGCTTTTTAATATGCTGTCTAGGTTGGTCATAGCTTTTCTTCCAAGGGGCAAGTGTCTTTTAATTTCATGGCTACAGTCACCATCTGCAGTGATTTTGGAGCCCAAGAAAATAAAGTCTCTCACTGTTTCCATTGTTTCCCCCTCTATTTGTCATGAAGTGATGGGACCAGATGCCATGACCTTAGTTTTCTGAATGTTAAATTTTAAGCCAGCTTTTTTACTCTCCTCTTTCACTTTCATCAAGGAACTGTTTAATTCTTCTTTGCTTTCTGCTGTAAAGGTGATGTCGTCTGCATATCTGAGGTTACTGATATTTCTCCTGGCAATCTTGATCCAGCTTGTGCTTCATCCAGCTCGGCATTTTGCGTGATGTACTCTTCATATAAGTTACATAAGCAGGGTGACAATATATAGCATTGACGTACTCCTTTCCCAATTTGCAACCAGTCTGTTGTTCCATGTCTGAATTTTACTGTTGTTTCTTGACCTGCATATAGATTTCTCAAGAGGCAGGTCAGGTGGTCTGGTATTCCCAACTCTTGAAGAATTTTCCACAGTTTGTGGTGATCCACACAGTCAAAGGCTTTGGCGTAGTCAATAAAGCAGAAATAGACGTTTTTCTGGAATTCTCTTGCTTTTTCCATGATTCACCAGATGTTGGCAATTTACTCTCTGGTTCCTCTGACTTTTCTAAATTCAGCTTGAACATCTGAAATTTCATGGTTCACGTACTGTTGAAGCCTGGCTTGCATAATTTTGAGCATTACTTTACTAGCGTGTGAGATGAGTACAATTATGTGGTAGTTTGAACATTCTTTGGCATTGCCTTTCTTTGGGATTGGAATGAAAACTGACCTTTTCCAGTCCTGTGGCCACTGCTGAGTTTTCCAAATTTGCTGGCATATTGAATGCAGCACTTTCACAGCATCATCTTTCAGGATTTGAAATAGCTCAACTGGAATTCCATCACCTCCACTAGCTTTGTTCATAGTGATGCTTCCTAAGGCCCACTTGATTTCACATTCCAGCATGTCTGGCTCTAGGTAAAGGATCAGACCCTTGTGGTTATCTGGGTTGTGAAGATCTTCTTTGTATAGTTCTTCTGTGTATTCTTGCCACCTCTTCTTAATGTCTTCTGCTTCTGTTAGGTTTCTAGACATATGTTAGACATACTATTTCTGTCCTTTATTGTGCCCATCTTTGCATGAAATGTTCCCTTGGTATCTCTGATTTTCTTGAAGAGATCTCTAGTCATCCTGTTCTATTGTTTTCCTCTATTTCTTTGCACTGATCACCGAGAAAGGCTTTCATATCTGTCCTTGCTATTCTCTGGAACTCTGCATTCAGACGGGTATATCTTTCCTTTTCTCCTTTGCCTTTAACTTCTCTTCTTTTCTCAGCTATTTGTAAGACCTCCTGAGACAACCATTTTGATTTTTTGCGTATTTTTTTCTTGGAAATGGTCTTGATTCCTGCCTCCTGTACAATGTCACGAACTTCCGTCCTTAGTTCTTCAGGCACTCTGTCTATCGGATCTAATCCCTTGAATCTATTTGTCACTTCCATTGTATAATTGTAAGGGATTTGATTTAGGTCATACCTGAATGGTCTAGTGGGTTTCCCTACTTTCTTCAATTTAAGTCTAAATTTGGCAATGAGAAGTTCATGATCTGATCCATAGTCAGTTCCTGGTCTTGTTTTTGCTGACTGGATAGAGACTGTACTACAGAAATCATCATCATTGTCATCTTCTCAGTATATTTTAAGAGTGGTGAATTATGTAGCTAATAGCTTTACAGCCTAATAGTAGAAAACACTTCATAATCAGTTTATAGTTTTGGGGCTTCCCTGGTGGATCAGCTGTAAAAAATCCACCTGTGATGTGGGAGACCTAAGTTTGCTCCCTGGGTTGTGAAGATCGCCTGGAGAAGGGAACTGCTACCCACTCCAGTATTCTGGCCTGGAGAATTCCATGGACTACATTGTTTAGTCCATGGGGTCACAAAGAGTTGGACACAACTGAGCGACTTATAGAATAATGCTGCTGCTGCTGCCGGGTCGCTTCAGTTGTGCCCGGCTCTGTGCGACCCCATAGATGGGCTCCCCCGTCCCTGGGATTCTCCAGGCCAGAATACTGGAGTGGGTTGCCATTTCCTTCTCCAAGGCATGCATGCATGCTAAGTCGCTTCAGTCATGTCCGACTCTGTTCGACCCCATGGACAGCAGCCCACCAAGCTCCTCTGCCCATGGGATTCTCCAAGCAAAAATACTGGAGTGGGTTGCCATTTGCTTCTCCATTACAGACTAATACTTACAGATTAATAGTAGAAAACACTTCAAAATCAGTTGATAGTTTATGATAGTCAATGATTAGTATTATTCATTATTAATTGTTTTCTCTCCCAACAGTACTCAACACTGATTTGTATAAAACTGGTATTTAATACATGTCTATGGATTTGGTGTGCTGTGTTTGACTGATGTTTAAGTCTTGTGAAAATATGGGCTGACATACTATGAAGATGAGAAATAGCCTGGTGCAGAACAGTTTATAGTTCTGATTTTGGAAAAAATGATATTTTGCAGAGTCATGACTGTTCTCAGGGATTATCTTGAGCTAGAAATTTTAGCTCATGTAAATGAAAACAAATATATTTAAAACTATAGACATGAATAATGAAAAAACTGGGAAATGTGTATACAGTGAAATATAATAATCTTATAGCTTCATTGGTTTGCATCCTAAGATTTAAGCTGCTCATTTTGCCCCTGGGGGGGAAAATTAAATTTGTGTTGAACAGCGACAAAATCATTGTATTTATAAAAAGAACATGTCATTTAATTTCCTTTAATTTTTCTTTAGGTCGTGATTTAATTTGTATCCAGTCTATGGATGGGATGCTGATGGTGTTTGAGCAGGAAAGCTATGCTTTTGGGAGGTTTCTCCCTGGTTCTCTTTTACCCGGCCCTCTTGCTTACAGTTCCCGTACAGATTCCTTCATTACTGTTTCTTCCTGCCGTCAAGTGGAAAGTTACAAGTGAGTATGGATCTTGAATCTTTGGAATCATGATTTTTTTTGTGTGTGTGTATGCTGCTGACGACAGAGGATGAGATGGTTAGATGGCATCACCGACTCAATGGACATGAGTTTGGGTAAACTCCAGGATGGTGATGGACAGAGAGGCATGGTGTGCTGCCGTTCATGGGGTCGCAAAGAGTCAGACACGACTGAGCGACTGAACTGAACTGATGCTGCTGATAAATTCTTTTCCACAAAGAGCTTGAATATTGCAAATAAAACGGAGAGTGATTTCGTTGTTATAATGTAATTGTGGTGACTTAGCAGATATAATTTACATATAAAATATTTGCAAGGCAGTATAGTGCAGAGATTGAGAGGAAGGATTTGGAGAGAGGTACATGTGGATTGAAGTCCTGATTTTGCGACTCACAGCTGTTTAATACAGTGTCCTTATCCTGAATGTAAAGGAGATAGCAACGTCTATTTCAACAAACTTGTTAGAAGGATTAAGTGTATGTTAAATTACCATGGGGTGTGTGTGTGTGTGTGTTTGTGTGTGTGTGGGTGCACGTGCACTCAGCTGTGTCCAACTTTTTGTGACCCTATGGACTGTAGCCCAGCAGGCTTTTCTGCCCATGGAATTTTCCAGGCAAGGTTACTGGAGCGAGTTGCCATTTTCTCCCCTAGGGGTTCTTCCTAACCCAGAGATGGAACCTGCATCTTTTGCGTCTCCTGCATTGGCAAATGGATTCTTTACTACTCGTGCCACGCCATAGAAAATGCTCAGTAATTATTGTGATTGTTCCCTGAATTATAAATAATAAAACACAGTGTGAATGAAAAAAACCCAGATACAAATACATATATAGAATGATTTTATAACAAAAAAAAGAATGTATGTGACAAGGGAAGAATACTGGCAAGAAATACAAGTTATTATGAATGTTTTTAAAAGAACAGTTAACAAAAGTGAAGTATGAAAATGACCCTTTTCGCTAGAAATTTTTATTGATTTTGGTGAATTGTGTTTGAGAGAGAGACCCTTTTTTCTTCTACCAGCTAAGTTTCAATAAGAATTATGGTTTTGAGTTTTGGAGGCTGTGCTTTTTGTTGGAAGAGAGCATGGGGGAAAAAAGTGTAGATATCCATTCTGGGAAAAGAAATAGTCTTGGAGAATTATAATATCTTCAGTAACTTTATTGTTGTTATCTTACTGATGGCAACATTTAGAACTTTAAACATCCAGGCAGCACTTCATTATAGCCTTTCAGTATTGTTTTTGGCCATATGATTTTTCCCAAGGCAGGAAGGAAGTATATAAATTCATCAGGCAACAGCTGTAAATTTTTGCCTCAAGTTTTATTATTGTGTATATTGCAAGTTAACATAGTTTTCCCTGGTAAGTGACCATCTATGCTTTGAGAATTATTGTTAAGGCAACGAGGATTTAAAACTCTGAAAATAAGCAAATATTTGTGACTAAGCAGAAGTTGACTGATGGAGGTAATGTATCATTATGTCATATTCCTTCTACAATGCCTATGGCTCTTGTCCAAAGGAGATGAATAAGTTGTGGCATTGCTACTGGTATTAAATAAAATATTATAATTATTTTGAGACACTGAGAAAAATATCTGTATAATTCATTCAATCCTGCCAAAACTTAAGCAATATTGAGGAGCTCTGGTTTTCAGCTTTCCACCCTAGTTCTTGCCAAATTGTGTGATACTAGCAGTGTTACACTGGGGTCACGATATAAAGATTTGAATGTCCCATGACTTACTCTTTGAAATATGTGAATAGGAATTAATTTGGTAATAACTCCAGGAGTGATTAGTTGAGGAAGCAATGTGTAGGTTTCCTTAATGTGAAGGTTTAATCTCACAGAAACTCATACTGTTTTAACTGTGGTAATTCTCCAGTATACTGATCTAATAAATTGATCTTCATCTAGAACTAAGAAGTGCACACTTTATTTATTATGTGAATCTTTTATAATGGTAAAATGCATGGGATTTATGATTATTGTGAAATGATGACAATCAAGAGGGTTTATAACATTAAGTGGTGTGTTGTATTTATATACACTTTCAAGTATAATAGGTTAAATGATAATCACAGTTTTAAATGATAATCACAGGTGTAATTTAGGATGGGAGAAAGCATGAAAACTGTAGTTTTGGTCTTTGGAGGCTTTATTAAATCTATAATCAGTTAAAAATATAATCAGTTAATATAAAAGGCTTTTAAGACATAATTCATCTTCATTTTCGATATTGATATTTAATTACTTTGAATACAGATCAGTTATGTTCAGATAGGAACTGGAGAAGGCTATGAGTCTCAAACTTTAGTGTACACCAGGGCCTCCTTTTATAAAATGTATGTTTGCTGATTCTCAAGCCCCAACCCTGTAGATCTTGATTTAGTAGGTTTAGGGAAAAGATCCAGAAATCATCATTACAAATACACGCTCCAGGTGCTTCTAATTCAGGGACACACTTTGAATGTTGTTTTTCTTTGGGAGTAAGAGAATTGTTTACTTATTTTTTTTTGGTAGAGAAGGGGCCTATGGCCATTCCCTTGCCATGTTTTTGCCAACTTGGACCGTCTTTTATTCTCTCTTTCTTTCTTTGCCAGAATGATTTAGGCAGTACATCATGATCTGTCTACCTTTTTTCTGCTCTTATTCAGCTCTTGCTTTGCATTCTGATTGACATTCAGGTCTTTCTCTTTTCAGTTGGATTTCTGCTTTTGTTATCTCTAATCTAGACTTGGAAGGGCCTTTCTGATGTCTGTTCTTTTGAAGTAGATGTTCAACAAGATCTACTTGTTAAGGAATGAAATGTTAATGTTATGTTAACATTATGGTAATGAAATGTTAATGCTAATGAATGAAGGAATGAAAAGTTTATGAGGAAACCTTCTATTTTGTTACTGGAATCTTTCGATGAAAATGATTCTCACTAGCACAATCAAGAATGTTTTAGCTATAGTTGAAATGAACATAGAAATGCTTTGTATCCAGAGCTTCCAATTCTAGTAGAATTCTACAGGTTAAATTATCAAAGTTCCCAAATCTCCTGGCACACTTTCAGGTGGCAGCTATTTTTCATCTGAAAATAAATGATTTTGGAGGGTTTACTTTTGTATTTCTGCGACACCTCAATCCATCTTTTAGTTCCTTGCTGCTGTTTTTATGATGTGATACAGAAGAGCACTAAATTATATGGTTGAGTTTGTCAATGGTGCTCTATGGGACCTGTTAAGCATTTGTGACTATTGGTTCGAAAAACATCACAGTTCACCTGGACTTGCTGTGTCTGTGATTAGTGCCTTTCTGTTCTGAAAAATATGTATGACAGTCTTTCATGAAATTTTTTTTTACATTGGACCTGATTATTCTTTCAGCACTTTCAATAAGGGAATTTTATTCTTTAGCTTATATCACTGAACACTTGAGTGATAAGAAAAAATATCCAAGTGTTTTATTTCAGAATTTCCAAGTCTGCTTGGAATTGTTCAGTTTTGGAAATAGATTTCCATGTACATTATTGATCCCAGTTAAGAGAATTTAAGAAAGAATTGTAAAATAAATGCTATTGGAAGTTTGTCATGATATAAATTTATTGCCAGTTATGTTTAGTAATAAAATCCTCTTCTGAGCTGTCTTCCAGGAAGAGAATTGTTCTGGATTTAGAAATCAGGAGTGAATTTTGGCTGTGTCTCTGCATGTTGTTTTGATGTTAATGAGACCACTTTAGGGGTTCACTTATGCCTCAGATGAAATAATAACTCTCTACAGTTATATAAGAAGCTTCAAACAGCTCAAAAGCTTTGGATTTTTGTAACAACCTCATTAATATCCATATCATCCTCTGGTAGGTTGGTATCTGCAGGAAATGAACTGCCTATATTAATTATTGCCTGAGGTTAGATCCATTAGGACTGGTCCTAATGGACCAGCTCTGGACCGATGTTTTAGTCACCAGTGCACACTATTTCTGTTATCATGAACCAAGAAGACTAAAGGAATCCTATTTGGAGGTCAGAGTGTGAGGTATAATTATTTGGCAGTTTTGAAGACCTAGGGATATTGAAGGTCATTCTCACATGGTATTTGCTGCCTATGGAATTTTTTAGCATGGTTTTACAAGGTTGAGATCTTCAGCCTCCTATCATTTATTGGTCTCATTTCCCATGACTTATTCCTCTCTGCCAGGCATCTCTCCTAAGCTCCTGCCATGGCCTTTGATGTATCTTTTATTGCTGCATGCCTTTGCATGTGTTGTTTGCTTTGCCATAATGTATTTTAGTCTTTAATAGCATGATGAGTTTTCACTCATTCTTCAAAACCTAGCTTTCTCCTCCTTAACTGATACCAAGAACGTATATATTTCCTCCACCTGTTGCAGGAAGGGGGACCCCTTCCAGGCCCCGAAACTGGGCTCTTGTCTAACACTCAGAAATGAATTGTCTGAGGAGACACATGTGCTGACAAAGCAAGGGATTTTATTGGGAAAGAGCACCTAAGTGGAGAGCAGTAGGGTAAGGGAACCCAGCAGAACTGCTCTGCCACGTGGCTCGCAGTCTTGTGTTTTATGGTGATGGGATCAGTTTCCGGGTTGTCTTTAGCCAATCATTCTGACTCAGAGCCCTTCCTAGTGGTGCATGCCTTGTTCAGCCAAGATGGATGCTAGAGAGAAGGATTCTGGGAGGTGGTCGGACAGCTGGTGTCTCCTTTTGACCTTTCCTGAACTCTTCCGGTTGGTGGTGGCTTATTAGTTCCATGTTCCTTACCAGAACCTCCTGTTGTAACACAGCTCATGCAAATGGTTACTATGGTGTCTGGCCAGGGTGGGCAGTTTCAGTCAGTGTGCTTCCCCTAACACACCCATGTTACCTGTTTTTACCATCATATTCCTTTGGTACTTAAATGCATACCAGTCAGCACAGTGCACTCTGAGTTACGCTTATTTGTTAGTATTATATATGAATCTCCTCAACTACTTTGGAAGGTCCTGATGGATATAGGTCATGTAGTAGTTTTCCCCCTTGTTAATGCTTGTATGAGATCCCTACTATATGTTTATTGAATGAATGAACTTTATATGCATTAAGCTTTCTTATTAACTGGAAGACTGATTTTCATGAATGTACTGCAAAATCTATCATAATTTATAGTCATTCTTCATTCACAGAAAATTGGAGGCTTTTTACAAATGAAATACTGCTGACTGGAATAGAATATGAGT
The DNA here is from genome assembly GCF_019320065.1 of Cervus canadensis. NCBI lineage: Eukaryota > Metazoa > Chordata > Mammalia > Artiodactyla > Cervidae > Cervus > Cervus canadensis. The sequence goes on along the minus strand of NC_057388.1, from coordinate 60,037,900 downwards.
TGATATATAATATTTGAATATTAGTGTACATTTTAGTGCTTGTTTAGATATTCTACTTTGCCTTTCTTTATTAAGGTCCCTGATGTTTACACTATCAGACATCTTTCTCTTAGACAATAGGAGCTATCTGAATATATCTCTTTACTAATTTTTCTCTTACCTATTGAAAGTGGAAAGGGATCTCTGAGCCTAAAATTTCTTCATTTGGAGTAGAATTATTACTCTAAAAATATACCATAAATTAATGGAAATAAGGGAATTTAAACTTTATTGTTTAAATTAATCATTTCTTAATTGAGCGATATTTATCAGTTGATTTGAATAATGGTTTGAGCTAAATGTTACAATTTTTTAAAAATTTATTTTATTGTATTACAATTGATTTACAATGTTGTGCTAAATGTTGCTATTGAAATACAATACTCATAGAAAGTCCTAACATCCATAATGTCCATTATTGAGAACTTATTACATACCAGATAAATTACTAGGTGATTTATCTCTGTGTATGTAGAAATCTGTATCTGTCTATTTGTCAACCTGTCAGTCAATAATCGGGTACCTTAGTGTGTATCAGATACTGGGCTGTGCTTAGTTGCTCAGTCATATCCAAGTCTTTGTGACCCCATGGATTGTAGCCCACCAGACTCCTCTGTCCATGGGGATTCTCCAGGCAAGAATACTGGAGTGGGTTGCTACATCCTCCTCTAGGGGATCTTCCCAACCCAGGGATCGAACCCAGGTCTCCCAAATGCAGTTGGCTTCTTTGCCATCTGAGGTACCAGGGAAGCCCAAGAATACTGGAGTGGGTGGCCTATCCCTTCTCCAGGGAACTTTGTGACCCAGGAGTCAAACTGGGGTCTCCTGCATTGCAAGTGGATTCTTTACCAGCTGAGCTACCAGGGAAACCCCATCAGAGACTGTACCAGACATTAAATTATTTTTCAAGTTCTTCTAACAATGCTTGAGTTCAGATTATTATTATTCCCATTTTTAGAGATAAGAAAGATTAAGACATAGAGTGATTAATTTTCAAAAATTTACTCAACTAGTTAATGGGTTAGCTGGGAATTAAACTCAGACTTTCTGGGGTCCACAGATATTAATAATGTCTACTACCACTTTTTGGAGGATGGTGGCAATAACTCATCTGGTTGTTTTGCATTATTTGTATTTTTTTCTATTTTGGGTTTTGGTACTGGATCTTTATTGAGTATTGTTATTTATCACATAAAATTCTAATGGGAGATACTTTGACATTTGGCAGAGCTATTTCCCCAGTATTGAATTTTGGGAAATATGGTTATAATTTCTGTATCATTACAGTTTTACATAGTCTTATGCCACAGTACAAATTCAGTAGAATTCAGTAGAATTCATCATTCAGTAGAATTCATTACTAAATTCATTCACTAAATTTTACAATGTTTAAAGTCAAGGAAAAGGTGATACATAAGATTTGTAGATTATATATATTTAAAAATTTAATTATATTGAGATTATGTGCTTTTAAAATAATTTACACTTTTTAACTGTAAAGTCACTTACAGTTATTCCATATCTTTTAAACAGATACCAAGTACTTGCTTTTGCAACGGATGCAGATAAAAGACAAGAGACTGAACAACAAAAACATGGATCTGGAAAAAGACTAATTGTAAGGCCTTTTAAAAATAGATAAAAACTTTAGTAATGTTCTATCTAATCACAGATGTTTGTTCAGAATAAGAATTCCTGGGAAGAAAAATTAAAGATATATGTTTCAGCCATTTTCTGTGTTAAGATTATGTCAGTGATCAAAGAATTTAGTTGGCTATTATTGAGCAATGGAGACACATGCCTACTCATGGTCACAATGTACCAGATTATAGAATTGCACCACTAGGATTATAAATGTCCAGATGGGTCACTTTGAACTGAAATGATTATAAACTAACAAAATAAAAATTTTAAAATTCCTTTAATAGACAAAAAAGTTGCTACTAGTATAAATGTATGGTGAAATATGAGTAAAAGATGAAAATTTTTTCACAGCCTGCAAAGTTTGTGCACAAACTTTGTGCACAAGTGAAAGTTTGATAACTTTGAAAAGTAATTTGAAGGAAACGTGTTTGAGTTTTATGGTTTTTGGACTTATATTTAGATATTTAATCCACTCTGAGTTTAGTTTTGTGTAAGGTATGACGAAATGTTGCAATCTCATTCTTTCACATACAGCTGCCCAGTTTTCCCAGCACCGCTTATTGAAGAAAGTGATGTGCTGCTGCCTGTGCGTGCACCAGTAATGACTGTCCCTTCCCTTAGACGTTGCTTTGGGTCTTAGCTGCCTTTATGTCTCATGACTGGGTTCTTTCCTCGGTCATGTTAGCCCTCGCTCCAGTGTGGAGCTGCAGTATGACGTAAGTGGGGCTGGAACATTCAGTTTGTTCATGGGAGAGTTGTGAAAAGCCAGTCAGCTACTCACACAGTTCTGATCTGCACTTTTTGCCCTGTTTCAGGAGTGAACAAGCATGTGCGCACTCCTTTGGGAACAGAAGGCTTTCCCCAGCCTTCCTGTTAGTCCTACCAGCACTCCAACCAGCCAAGAGGCTCGTCTTCTTTGTGGTGGACCCCAGAACTGGGGTGCCTCATATGTAGCTCCAACTGCTCACTCCCCAGGGAGGATCTCTGCCTGTGAAATCTCTCTTCTCCTCTGAGTCCGCTCCCTTGGGTACAGGTGATCGTTTCTCTTCCCTTGCTGCCTTATTATGTGTGGATCTCTCTCTCCGCCTTGGTTGTACAGGGGTCTTTCTGCCAGTTTCCAGTTATTTTTTGGTGAGAATTGTTCCACATATGGAGGTATTTCTGTTGTGTTTGATGCAGCAAGTGAGTTCTTCATCTCCCAACTCTGCCATCTTGATTTCCTCCTCTAGGAGCAGAGATCTCCTCCATCTTCTAGCTTGCTTTGTTCCCATAAGAAATCTTTCATCTTATCTTGGTTCCTTGGTACACAATATCTTTTTTCTCCATGTGTTTTTCAGTTTTTTTCTTATCACTTCTTTTGAGCAGTTAGATTATAATGTGTTTTGTATAGTTTTCTTTCATTCCTTTTGTTGGTGCTTATAGATTTGTTGAAGTTAGTGTACTTGTGAATTTATAGTTTTCATGAAATTTAGAAAATTTTTTAGCTATTCTTCAAATTTATTTTTCTCTTCTCCATCTTTTCTCCTCTTCACTCAATTACACATACATTTAGGCTACTTGAAGTTACCCTACAGGTCACAGATTTGCTCTTTGTTTTAAAAAATTCTCTTCTATTTCATTTTGGATGATCTCTACTACTATGTTTTCAAGGTCACTAATATTTTTTCTATAATGTCTAATCTGGTATTAATTCCTGTCTAGTATAGTTTCTATCTCTACAAGTTCAATTTAGGTGTTTTAAAAATATCTTCCTTGTATACTTTTTAAATTAAGTAGATATAATTTATTTAACATAAGCATTATAAACTGTATAGTATTATAAACTGTGTATAATACCGTTATTTATCTCTACATTATGGATCACATTGTCCTGTTTCTTTACATGCTTGATAATTAAAAAGAAAAACTAAAACTACTAAAATCCACATTTTGGGTGGTTCTTTCCCTGGCTTTGAGTAATTTTCCACATGAATGTTCTGATATGTACTCAGCTTATTTGTGAAGATACTTAACAGATCTGAGTTCTGTCCCTGTGCTGCTGTCTAAGTTGTTATTAGATGCCAGGATATAGTCAGTTTTACTTTGTTCGAAGCTACATACTTTTGTGTTTCTATAAATCTTGCTGCGCTTCGGCCTGGAAGACAGTTAAGTTACTTGGAAACAGTCTGATCCTTTTTGGTCTTGCTTTTGAGTCTTGTTAGGTGGGACCAGAGCGGGGCTCATTCGGGAGCTACTTGTACGCCCTCCTGAGGTACTACCCTTCTGAATGTTCTTTCCAACTCCCTGTAAATTATGAGGTGTTCCAGTCTGGCTTGTGAGCACAGGCAGTATTCCAGGCCCTGTGTAAATGCTGGGCACTGTTACCGTTAATCCTTTTGGGTGGTTCTTTCCCTGGCTTTGAGTAATTTTCTACATAAATGTGCTGATAAGTACTCAACTGAATATCTGAGAGAATTCTTAACAGGTCTCAGGGCTCTGTCCTTGTGTTGCTGTCTCTTTTTTTAGCATGCTGTCTTGTGAACTCTAGCTGCCTTGGTTTCTCTCAACTGTCAGCATTCATCTCAACCCAGGGGGCCTTGTGGGCTTTGCCTGGGTTTCTTCTGCCTGTGCCATGGCCTAAAAACTCTCTCATGGCTGGGGCAGTTATACCACTCACCTCATTTGTTTTCCGTTTTCAAGGGATTTGCTGTCTTTTGTTTTCTGATATCCAGTGCCTTGCAAACAGTTGTTTCAAACTTTTTGTCCATGTTGTGGTTGTTTTAGGTGGGACGGTAGAATTTTTTTCCTGTCACTGTATCATGGCTGGAAGTGGAAGGATTGTAAAATGATTGTTCTTAGTAAACTACTGTGCATTTTGAGACTTATTAATTTAGAATGTGGTATAATTCTTAAAGGAAATTTTGCAAAGAGTGGTGCTCAGGACCTAATAAACTGAAAGTATTTAGTGGCTGGATCGCAGCCTGTGGCCTCAGAAACTCTGCTTATCCGCTCTGAATGAATTGTCATCTCTCAGAGTCAGGGACACATCAGCCTGAGTTACAAGTGCTGACAAATATTGCTAGAATGCAAGTCTATTAAATTATAATGAGAAATGTAACTACCTTAGGACTTGATGTTCATGTCTTTTGTTCAGTAGAATCTTTCTGCATAGGTGAACCTCGCTTGAACTAAGTGATAATTGAATAATTTATGTTTTTTAAAAAACATTAAAAAAAAAAAAACATTTAAAAATTTTTGACCATGCTGGGTCTTCCTTGCTGTGCAGACTTTCCTCTAGCTGTGGCGAGTGGGGGCCACTCTCTAGTTGCGGTGGGAGGGCTTCTCATTGTGGTGGCTTCTCTTGTGGAGCCTGGGCTCTAGGATGCATGGGCTTCAGTAGTTGCATCACGTAGCCACAGTAGTTGCAGTCCTGGGGCTCTGGAACACAGGCTCAATAGTTGTGGTGCACAAACTTAGTTGTTCCATGGTATGTGGGATCTTCCTGGCCCAGGGATCAAACCTGTGTCTCCTTCATTGATAGGTGGATTCTTTTATCACTGAACCACCAGGAAAGCCTGAATGGTTTGTCTTAAAAAAAATTTTTTTTGTTGTCAAATGAATCTAGTTTAGATGAAGATAATCTGATGCATAAATGTGCATAAATGCACGTTGCCTATATGCCCTGTGCTGTCCCTCTATTCCAGATTCTTATATACACACTGATGATATTTGCCTCTCTGACTAGTCCCGTTTAGATTTCATACCTTCTTCAGATACTTTAATCCTAAAGTAGATAGATTAATACCTAAATCATTTTTTGGATGGCATGAAATTTATATGTATCTTTAATGTGACTTTTCACATCTCTTCTTTGACCTTTCGTTTGTTGATTCTTGATTCTTGCTTCAAAGCCTAACTTTGAGGGTAATCTTACTTCCTCTTTGTCCAGATGCTTTTGTATATTCATCTCACTGTCATTGCCATTTACAACATATGCCTATCATCCAAAGCTTTTCAAAATAGTATGCTTTATGTTTTCTTGATTTAGAAACATTGATAATTGATTGGGGACTGATTTCTTCTTTATATGTCAATTTTATATTCATTCCTTCATTATTTTAAGAAACATTTATTAAACATTGACCATGTTCTGAGAGATGAAGATATGAAGATACCCTGGAGGAGCTCTTATATATAGAAGATCCTATCTATACTATATAGTAGCTTGACAACTGCTCTATATATGCATATTAATATTTTCAAAACTGTTTCAATATAAAAACATATTTATAGCAGTATTGACTGTAGGTTTTGTTGATTTTTAAATTTGATTTGCAAAGTAAATGCAACAGCTTTCTTACCAAAAAATTTTAGTAGAGCAGATATCTTCTTTATGTGTATTTTTTCCAATAAGCCATGGATCCTCCCCTTCCTGACAGGACCTTTATACAGGCAGCTTATTTTGCATGTGATATTCTTCCACCTCTTCTCTACCTGCCTTTTTTCTCTTTAGCTTTATTGAAGTATAATTGACAAATAAAATTATGTAAACCTACTGTGTACAGTGAGATGTTTTGATATATGTATAAATTGTGAAATGATTACCAGAACTAAGCAAATTAACTTATCTGTCCCCTCATGTGTATATACATATATATGTGTGTATGTGTGTGTGTGTGTATATGTGTATATATATATATTTGTGGTAGGATCATTAAGATCGCTCAATAAATTTTGAGTATACAATACAGTATTATAACTATATGTACATTAGATCTTCAGAACTAATTCATCCTGCATAACTGAAACTTTGTACCCCTTCACAAGTATATCCTCATGTCTCCCATACCCCAGACCCTGGAAGTCAAAATTCTACTCGCTGCTTCTATTATTTTGACTGTTTTAGATTCCACAGATAAGTGAGATCATACAGTATTCATTTTTCTGAGCCTTACTTATTTCACTTAGCATAATGTCTTCCAAGTTCATCCACGTTATTGTAAATGGCAGGATTTTTTTCATTTTCAATTCAGTTCAGTCACTCAGTTGTGTCTGACTCTTTGTGACCCATGGACTGCATCATGCCAGGCTTCCCTGTCCATCACCGCCTCCTGGAGCTTGCTCAAACTCATGTCCATTGAGTCAGTGCTGCCATCCAGCCATCTCTGTCGTCCCCTTCTCCTCCTGCCTTCAATCTCCCAGCATCGAGGTCTTTTCAGATGAGTCAGTTCTTCGCATCAGGTGGCCAAAGTATTGGAGTTTCAGCTTCAACATCAGCCCTTCCTGTATCCTGTTTTCTTTAACCATTCATCCATCATTGGAAGTTAGGTTGATTTCATGTTTTGGCTATTGTGAATCATGCTACAATGAACATGGGATGGCAGATATCTCCTCAATATTCTGTTTTCACTTCCTTTGGATATGTACCCAGAAGTGGGATTGCTGGGTCATATGGTAGTTCTATTTTTAATTTTTTGAGGAATCTCCATATTGTTTTCCATAGTAGATGTAATGTTTTATATTCCTACCAGCAGTATACAGGGTTTGCTTTTCTGCACAATCTCACCAACACTTATTATCTCTTTTCTTTTTGATAATAACCATTCTAAAAGATATAAGGTGATATCTCATTGCATTTCCCTGATGGTTAGTGTTGGTGAACATTTTTTTTCTTTTTTTATTGGTGAGCATTTTTTAATATATCTATTCGTCATTTGTATCTCTTATTTTGAGAAATAAGACATTTAGGTCTTTTGCCCAGTTTTAAATCAAGTTTTTTTTTTTTCCCTTTTTTTTTTTTTTTTTGCTGTTGAGCTGTCTGATATTAACTCCTTATTGGATATATTTTCTCCCATTCCATAGATTGTCTCTTCACACTACTGATTGCTTCCTTTGCTGTGAAGAAGCTTTTTAATTTTTTGATTGAATAAAAGACTTTAAATTTTTAGTGCTTTACAGTTTTCAAAAGTTTCCACATATATGATTTCATATAATCCCATAATAAGCTTTCTCTCTTTTTTTCCCCTGTAGAAGCTTTTTAGTTTGATGAAATCCCCTTTCTCTATCTTAATGTTGTCTGTACTTTTGAGGTCATATCTGAAAAGTCATTGAGCTTTTCCCTATGTTTCTTCTAATGATTTTACAGCTTTAGTTCTTATATTTAAGTCTTTAATCTATTTTGAATTGGTTTTTGTATATAGTATGAGATAGGGGTTCATTTTCATTCCTCTGCATGTGGATATCAAGTTTCCCAACACCATTTTTTGAAGATACCATCCTATTCTGCATTGTATGTTCTTGGTACCTTTGTTGAACATGAGTTGACTGTAAATGCAGAGTTTTATTTCTCAGCTCCCTGTTCTGTTCCATTGGTCTAGATGTTTTGTTTTTTTATGACAGTTCCATGCTGTTTTGACTAGAATAGTTTTGTAGTGTATTTTGAAGTCAGGTAGTATGATGCTTCCAGCTTTGTTCTTTTTGCTCAAGATTGTTTTGGCTATTTGGTGTCTTGTGGGTTCACATGAATTTTGCACATTTTTTTATTTCTGTGAAAAATGCCTCTGTAATTTTGATAGGGATTTGCATTTGTAGATCACTTTGAGTAGTTTGGACATTTTAATGATATTAATTCTTCTAATCCATGAATATGGCATATCTTTTTATTTTAACTCTTCAATTTATCTTGTCAATATTTTATAGTTTTCAACATACAGATCTTTACCTCCTTGATTATACTTATATGAGTGTTTGAATTGCTAAATAGTTAATATCACATGGTTCAGTTCAGTTCAATTAAGTCGCATATTCATGTCAAGCTCTTCCCTGTCCATCACCAACTCCCAGAGCTTACTCAAACTCATGTCCATTGAGTCGGTGATGCCATCCAAACATCTTATCCTCTGTCATCCCCTTCTCCGCCTGCCTTCAGTCTTTCCCAGCATCAGCGTCTTTTCTAGTGAGTTGGCTCTTAGTGTCAGGTGGTCAAAGTATTGGAGTTTCAGCTTCAACATCAGTCCTTCCAATAATATTCAGGACTGATTTCCTTTAGGATGGACTAGTTGGATCTCCTTGCAGTCCAAGGGACTCTCAAGAGTCTTTTCCAACACCACAGTTCAAAAACATCATTTCTTCGGTGCTCAGCTTTCTTTATAGTCCAACTCTCACATCCATACATGACTACTGGAAAAGCCATAGCCTTGACCAGACGGACCTTTGTTGGCAAAGTAATGTCTCTGCTTTTTAATATGCTGTCTATGTTGGTCATAGCTTTTCTTCCAAGTAGAAAGCATCTTTTAATTTCACGGCTGCAGTCACCATCTACGGTGATTTTGGAGTCCCCCAAAATAATGTCTGTCACTGTTTCCATTGTTTCCCCATCTATTCCCCCATGAAGTGATGGGACCGGATTCCATGATCTTAGTTTTCTGAATGTTGAGTTTTAAGCCAATTTTTTTCACTCTCCTCTTTCACTTTCATCAAGAGGCTCTGTAGTTCTTCTTCACTTTCAGCCATAAGCGTGGTGTCATCTGCATATCTGAGGCTATTGATATTTCTCCCAGCAATCTTGATTCCAGCTTCTTCTTCCAGCCCAGCGTTTCTTATGATGTACTCTGTGTATAAGTTAAATAAGCAGGGTGACAATATACAGCCTTGATGTACTCCTTTCCCCATTTGGAACCAGTGTATTGTTCTGTGTCCACTTCTAACTGCTGCTTCTTGATCTAGATACAGATTTCTCAAGAGGCAGGTCAGGTAGTCTCTTATTCCCATCTCTTTAAGAATTTTCCACAGTTTGTTATATCACATGGTAAAAGTGGCAAAAACTACTAGAGTCTACAAAATATAAAAAATATGGTAATAGAAAAAAATGAATGAGGATTAATCTTTATGTCTGCTTTGTTGTAAAGCATTTCTTAATTGTATTAATATCAAAGTGAATGAAATGTTATATTTTTAGCAACCCAGTTGATCATAAGTTTTCCCTTGCAGGTAGATTGGACTCTAAATATTGGAGAACAAGCCCTTGATATATGTGTTGTGTCTTTCAATCAGTCAGCATCTTCTGTTTTTGTTCTTGGTGAGAGAAACTTTTTTTGCCTTAAGGATAATGGACAAATTCGATTTATGAAGAAACTTGATTATAGCCCAAGTTGTTTTCTCCCATATTGCTCAGGTGTGTAGAAGGATTTTCTTTTATCTTTTCCATATGTCATGACTATGTTATATACACCAGAAAAAGCCAAAGTCACTCACATATTTTTTAAAGAACTAGGAGAATAGTTTTATACTGAACATGTAATGGAAATTTTAGCTTTTAATGTTTGAATAGAGGTTTGATATAAAGCACACATTTGGTTTTGTCAGTCATTTTACTTTGTACAAAATGACTTGTAGAATTGGCCTCAGGTATATAATACTGCTTTCCAAGATGTGGCTATTCAAGATGCTTCCAAGAGAACATCAGACTCTTTTATAAGGAGAAATGAGCATAGTAATGACTCATAGAATTACTTGTCTGTAGTGAAAGTCTAATAAATCAATAGCTTAAATATGTTAAATATATTAATCAAGTTCATCCTTTTTAGATAAAATGCAAAAATGTTGGCCACACTAGTTATAGTTTCTCTAGTTATATATATAATTTTTATGTATTTATAAATGATTTAAAAAATTTTGATACTAGTACCTTGAAATTGAAAAACAATGTTTTATTATTTAAATCTTTATGCATTAAGTCAAGATATTATATTAATTTGTATCATAAATCCTCTAAAAGGAATGTAAAAACTGTTGAAAATGATTTTTTTCTTACTATTCCTTTTCTATCTTCCATCCATAGTTTCTGAAGGAACAATAAATACTTTGATTGGAAACCATAATAGTATGTTGCATATTTATCAAGATGTGACACTGAAATGGGCCACTCAACTTCCCCATGTTCCTGTAGCAGTAAGAGTGGGCTGTTTACAGTAAGTGGTTTAATTTATCAAGGAATTCACTAAAAGTTTTATGAAAGAATTTTTTATTTTATGAAATTTTTTATTTTATGAAACAATCATGAAACAGTGATTTTACTAAAAAATAACAAGTGATGTTGAATATCAACAATGAAGATAAAATATAAATTTTATTAGAAAGAAAGTGAAAGTGTATTCACTCAGTCATGTACAACTCTTTGAGACCCCATGGACTGTAGCCTACCATGCTCCTCCGTCCATGGGATTTTCCAGGTAAGAGTACTGGAGTGGATTGCCATTTCCTTCTCCAGAGGATCTTCCCAACCCAGGGATTGAATCCAGGTCTCCTGCATTGCACACAGACGCTTTACCGTCTGAGCCACCAGGGAAGTCTTTATTAGAAAAGGAGAATATAAAAAAGCTTTAATTAGCATCTTTAATCGTCTTTATTTAGTATCTCTAGCAAGATATTGTTCATAAGTTTAAGATTTCAAGAAAATAGTTTACCTGATAGATTATTTTCTTTAAAATAGAAGAGAATTTCTTTAAGCATTTAATGAATCTCATTTAGAGATCACTTATTATTAGACTGTGAGGATGTTACACTTCAAGGCTTGTTTCAGAACTTACTGTGTCAAATGGTGCAGAATTGCTTACTGAACTGAACTGAACTGATGTGTTTAAGACAGTGTTGATTTTTTTTTCAATTTTTTAAATTGGAGTATAATTGCTTTACAGTGCTGTGTTAGTTTCTGTTGTACAACGAAGTGAACCAGCTATGTGTCTACATATATATTCCCTCCCTTGGAGCCTCCCTCCTGCCACCCCCACCCCATCCCAGCCCTCTAGGTCATAACAGAGTGCTGAGTTAAAGATCCTTAGTAAAGATCCTTAAAAAGAAAAAGCTGTTGAGACATAAAGGAATGAACTTTAGTAATGGGATGGAAATCTGGGTACAATCCTGCTGCATGTGGGGGGTGGGGTTAGACGTTAGGGCAGCAGTTTCTCTTGATGGTGCCAGGAGGAAGCCAGACAGCTTAAGTTTTAAATGGGGGCCTTTTTGCATTTAAAATGAAAGACAAAATTCGTGTTTTAACATGAACTCTACAAAATCTATCAAAAATAGCAATAGTTTGTCAGTATATGAGGCAAGATCTTGACAAACTCCTTAACATCTCAGATTATGTTTAGAATTAAAAATCTCGATAAATGATAAAAATCTCGATAAAACCAGCTTTCTATAGAGCTTCATGGATTCCCAGATCTACTCAGTTCTGCTTATTTAGATAATTTTATTGAATGTTTAAAAACCATATGGAGAATTTGTCAGTGATGCTCATAGTATCTGATCAGTGTGACTAATCCCCCCAATTTAAGAAGCTGAATGTAGAATATTACTGTGGAGGCTCTATGAAAGTCCTTTATATTTATATTAATGGTTATTCTGAAGCTTACATATTGGAAAAATGAAAACAATGTTTTGAAAACATTGAATATTTTAAAAAGAAATTGCTTCTCATATTTTCTGAGAAAATGCTGTGCACTTAGCACAAATTACAGTTCTTTTGTGTCTGAAGAAAAATTTAAAATCTTGAGGTTAGCTTTTTCAAAGTCTCCCAGGTGGTCTTTTTTTTTTTTTTCTTCAGATGGTCTTTTAAGTTCAACCAAACACTCAGATTCACCAGACATTTTATATCGGTTTTACTTACAAGGATTTAGAGCAGGAAAAATATCTTGCCAGCAGGGCAGTATCAAGTATTTCTCTTCTGGGAGAGTAATTCTTGCCACAGTTCCTGTATCCACTCAAGAGCTGTTCTGTCTGGCTCCCCAGGTGACAGACAGCTCAGGTGCAAGAAGACAGTCACACTGGTGGGTGTGTGACCCGTCCTGGCTTAGAGTCTCAGCGCCCCTAGGAGCCAGTGTCTTTAAATACTACAAACTCATTGTGGTTTTTGTGTGTATGTGGGCCATGGGAGAGTAATGGGTAGAAAGACCTTACTGAGATAACATCTTTAGCTGAAATACTTACATTACACTTGTAACTTGTATTTACAAGGGATGTACCTATTTTAAGAGTTACCATACTCATAGAGAAACTCAGAGATATGGTTTCTCCACAGATATTTATGGTTAATTTAGAGTTTCTGGTCCAGTTGCAACTTACAAGTCAAGGGTCATATAATAACTGAAAATATCTTGAGGGAGGAATCAAATTTCTATATAGTGTGTGCTGCAAGATGCTTATATTCAAAATTTGTCTGTCAGACCTAAATGTAGGTATTTGTAAGTGAAATTTCCTGTTTCTTATAGCTTTTTAAAGATCATAATTATAAATAATTAAGCGCAACTATTACCATTCATAATTTCCAGTTAATACATGGTAATAATTCCTAATTATTCATTGGAAGATTTTTCTTACTTTTATGCACTTTAACGTAAAAGTATAGGATTAGACTGAAAGAATTTCATTGTAATTTTTAGTAGAATTTGAAAAATTTGTTACTGAATTAACTATGGCATATCTGTATTTAGAAGGTATTATTTGAAGCTAGAACACTTAAATAACTTTATTTCTGCTTTTTATTACCTTGAGGGTTAAACTCTTTTAGGAGAAGCTTCCTTGGCTTAATGTGTTTATTTGTAAAGGAAATTGCTGCTATTTTAATATGTTTCTTTTCAATGAATAAGAAATATTGGATTTGGATCAAGTTGGTGCAATTATACTTAATAACAGCATTTTCTTCAGAAACTAGGATGCTTAATTTCCTCCCACCTCCTCCTACTTGGCAGTCTTGGTCCTGTCTACCTTGTTCATTATAAACCAATTTAAAATCTGTCTGGGTTTCCTACTCTCTTTTCAGGATAAATAGCACTCTTGACTAGAGTTTTTTAGTCTAATTCTTTTAATTTTTGTTTGTTATACGCTAGGAATGTGAAATGAATATACAGTGTACAGAATCAGAAGAGCCCAAATGTGATAATGTTCTTTAAATTCTTAGCTGTTACTATTTTCCTCTCATTGCATGAAGTAGCTATGGAAGCCTGGCTGAGTATCTTACCTCTGCTACGGTCAGTTTCCCAAATGGCAAATAAAGATCATTGTTTATCAGTAACGTTATTCTCTCCAGAGATATGAAATGTATCTAAGAGTGGAAGTCTATTTGAATGGACGTTCAAAGTGATGGGAGCCTTTCCAGACTTTAGCTGGCAGCCACAGCCATTGTGCTTTAAAATCTTGTTACAACTCATTTTGTAGTATAAACAATTTGGTCTAGTACTGTGTTTTTCTTCCTAGACTGTATTTCATTATAGTAACTTTTTATAACCATTGGTATTTAACGTTTTATTCTTTAGCTTTCATTGATATAGTATTACTAACCAGAATGTTTTTTATTTCTTTTCTGGATTTTCAGATTTACTCTTTGAGTCCTAACAATTCACATAAATAAGCCTTTTCTTTCTACCCTGATCTCCTTCTTTGACTCTCTGGAATATTCATAGTTTGTTGGTGACTGCTCTTTGCTTTTCCTCACTCCTTAATTTGATCATACACTGTTTTAATGTAGGGACTTGTTCTGCTTTTGCATATCACATTGAATAATCAGTCAGAAAGCTGAACATATGGTATATGCTTGGTAGATACATAAAAGCCATTGTGCTTTGGGTGTGTCAGGATAAGGGGTGGCTAGAAAGACCTTATAAGGGTTTTTCATTTAAAACCCTTTTTAAATATGAAAAAATTGAGACTCATAGATAGGATATTGTTTTCTTTGAAGACATTTAGTAGAGATTTTAAATTTCAAAGAGACTTTTTCTTTCATTTTTAGTCCAACATTTGCGATTAATTTGTCTTTTTTTCTGCTTTGTGGTTTGTAGAAAGAATGTTGGCCTATATATACACTTTTTGCTATGTTATATTTTTAATGATTTCCTTTGTGGCTTAATATTCCACATAATATTTGTAAATATTCATGGAAGTAGAATGGAGAATATATTGTGACTTTCAGAGCCTGTGCAATCTTATTGATATTTTACACTTTTAATCTGTTTTAACTCAGGAGTGGAATGTTTGCATTACATTACTATATTTTCTGTAAATTTTTTGTTGACTATCTAAATATTTTTGACTTATATAATCTAGTTTTATGTATTCAGCTTATGTTTGTGATATTTATTTTACTTTATTTTTTGGTTAGTTTAAAAAATTTTGCCCATATAAAGTGATCTTTTTTTGTGTGTGTGCTTTCATTAAAAAAAATTTTTTTTTTCTGTTTTGTTTTGTTTGCTTTGAGTTCACTTTGTTATTAATTACTGGCATGCTATTGTCTATGGTTTTTTAACCTATAACTTTATTTCAGGTGTATCTCTTATAAACAGAATTTGATTGGATTTTTCAAGCCATTTTGAAGGCTGTTGTCTTTTAATCCGTTTAAAATTGCTACATTTGATGTATTTTGTCATTTTTCCTCTTCTGTGATATTCCCTATTTTCTTTGGTTTCCATTTCTTGTATGTGAGTTGTGGTTTCTTTGCACTTGGATTCTTCCATGTATTAGATATTACATACACATACATATCTCTTTATTTTTATCAGCTATAAATTATTATTGTTAAATTAGTCTAATGGTTTTTTAAGAATGTTTTAATTGTTTTTACTTTTTATTTAGACAATATAATGACTTTAATATATTTTTTCTATGTCTATTAAAGATTGTGAATCTTTTTATTTCATGAATTATAGTTTTTTTTACTTACTAATTTTGCTTCATCTCTCAACTCTCAGGATGATTTAATGTTCCCCAAAATGGTACAAGGTGTTATATTGTATGGTAAAAATTTTTCATCACATTTCCTCTCGTACTTTATTGATGTTGCTCCTTTAATTTTTAAAAAATAATTTTTGTGAAAAAATAACTGTGATTTTTGTAAAAAGTATAGAACTGGGTGCACTATTTAAGATTCAAACATTATCTGGAATTCCCTGGCAGTCCAGTGGTTAGGACTTAGCACTTTCACTGTCGTGGGCCTGGATTCGATCTGGGAACTGAGATCCTGCAAGGCATGCAGTGTGGCCAAAAAAAAAAAAAAAAAAAAAAAACAAAAAACCCAAACAAAAAACAAAAAGAGAGAGATAAAACTTAAACATTATTGAAAGGTACAAGTAAGAAAACCAAAAATAAAACTAACAGCTGTTCCACCAAAGTTGTTCCAATCTTACCATCAGGAATTAACATTTGTTAGCACCTATTAAACATCAAGCCTGATATTTTCGTCTAAGTGTTAGTAACTCAGTCATATCCGACTCTTGCTGTGTCCAATTCTTTGCGACCCCATGGAATGTAGCCTACCAGGTTTCTCTGTCCGTGGAATTCTCCAGGCAAGAATACTGGAGGGAGTTGCCCCTTTTCTGGGGTATCTTCCTGACCCAGTGATCAAACCTGGGTCTCCTACACTGCAGGCAGATGCTTTACCATTGAGTCACCATTTTTGTCTACAGATTTGCCAATTCAACAGAGAGTAAAATTCACAAACTAGAATCATGTTTTTATATTTAAATTTATATTCTAACAGAAAAAGGAGCTAGATAAAATGGAAGGAATAAATTAATTTTACATAAATATTTGTTCACAACAATATATTTCAGTTTCTAAAAGAACCCACCTGAAGAATAGAAAAAAAAGTAAAAACTTGATATTTCAATTTTTTAAAGTGGAATTTCCATTTTTGGCAGTGCCCACTGACTCTTGTTATAAAAAATAAAAGCAGCATATTTATTCTTTCTTCTTCATCTCTTCTTACTGAACTCTGACACTGTTGGTAACTTAATATTATTTATTTTGTCACAGTTTAAAACATCACATGCATTTTAATTAGCACTATTTTTAGTCCTTTCATCCTATCCACTCAGAGCTCACCACCAATTCTTATACTGTTCCTGATTTATCTTGATTTACTTCTTGGATAGTTGAATTTAATCGTCCAGTAGATTTGAGGAAAGCCTTATAAGTCTTCTTGCATTCTTGAGAATTGTTTATTGCTTTTATACTTGAAGGTTATCTTAGCTTCTCTCAGAATTTTGGGCTTTCCATTTGGTGTTGACAGTTACTGTGGAAAAGTGTGAGGCTGGCTGAAATTTTTTTAAAAACTTCTTACTGAGTGAGTTATTTTTTTCTTCCTGGATACTCATATCTGACTTATTTTTAAATCCTGAGAAGACGGTAAATTCACTAGCGTTATCTTCAGTTGATTTATTTTGTATGTGTCACTTTGTTCTAGAACAAGGTAAGATTCGACAGATTTAAGTTTTTATTAATTTCAGAAAAATTTTCTTCCATAATACCTTTGAGTATCAGTTTTCTTAATCAACATCCTTATTATAAATTATTAACCTTACATTGTCTTCCAAATCTAGCATCATCTCATTAGTTGTCTTTTTTGCTCTTTTGATTTGTATGCTTTTTATTCATTTCTCTCTACCTTGTTTGCTTTTAGTTTATTCTGTTTTTTCTTGTTATTGCTTCTAATGTGGTTTTCATCCTTCCAGCTTTTCATACTTTTCAAACAAAGAAAAAATTTTGTTTCTTTCATTTCATTAATACAATGGTAGCTTGTATGGTTTCTTCTTTCATTTTCCTGGGAAGTTCTTCTTGCTATGGATATTTTCTGCTTTTTTTTATTATGTTTCAGTCTCCCTCATCTCTGTCTCTTTTTACTTTATTTGCAATTGTCTCATCTGGTTGAATCTGCCTGCAATTTAGGAGACACAGGAGATGCATGTTTGATCCCTGGGTCGGGAAGATCCCCTGGAGGAGGAAATGGCAACCCAATCCAGTATGCCTGAAAAACCTGAAAAAGTGGAGCCTGGTGGGCTACAGTCCAAAGGGTCACAAAGAATTGGACACGACTGAGTAATGCTTAATATCAAAAACACAGATGTCCTCTATTCATTACTTTGCAATTATTGCTCATTTTTAAAATGATGACAGCAATTTACTTAAGAATTGTGGGCAAGTGATAGGAGAGAGGAATGAACTCAGACCACATGAGTCTTTTACCTTCTTATTGTGTTTACTTTCTCTTTGGCCCTGGTGGTCCATCTCCCTCAGTTTTCAGGGTCTAAGAGGTGGGTGAGTCTAACAGAGGTCCCCCTGTATCTCTAGGAACAGGCCCTTGATGTTAAAAGTCGGTGGCTGCTGCTTGTCCTCTTACCTTCAGGGGTTAGGAAGCCAGCTGACCAATGATGTGCATCTTATACTTTTACTGTGCTTTCTTTTTTAAAAATTTTTTATTGAAATGTAGTTGATTTACAATATTATGTCAGTGTCAGATGTATGACAGTGATTCAGTTATATAATATCTATATATACTATTTATACACTATTTTTGAGATTCTTTTCCTTTGTAAGTTATTACAAGCTATTGAGTACAGTTCCTTGATTACAGTATATAATAGGTCTTTCTTATCATATGTGGTTTTCTGTGTCCTATTTCCTGAATCCCACCTATGCCCTTAGATCTCTTTATATTAGTTTAGAACCTGACTCTGTATCCCTCTATGCCTGAGGTCTAATGAATATGTGTCAGCTCTTGGCATCCTATCCTGTTATTTTTGTTGTTCAGATGCTAAGTTGTGTCCCACTCTCTGTGACCCCATGGACTGCAGCATGCCAGGCTTCCCTGTCTTTCACTATCTCCCAGAGTTTGCTTAAGCTTATGTCCATTGAGTCAGTGGTGCCATCCAACATCTCATCCTCTGCCACCCTCTTTTCCTCCTTTCCTCAATCTTTCGCAGCATCAGGGTCTTTTCTAGTGAGTCAACTCTTTGCATCAGGTGGCCAAAGTATTGGAGCTTCAGCTTCAGCATCAGTCCTTCCAATGAATATTCAGGGGTGATTTCCTTTGGGATTGACTGATTTGATCTTGCAATCCCAGGGACTCTCAAGAGTCTTCTCCAGCACCACAATTTGAAAGCATCAATTCTTTGCTACTTAGCCTTCTTTATGGTCCAACTGTCACATCTGTACATGACTATTGGAAAAAACCATGGCTTTGTCTATATGGACCATTGTCAGCATGGTGTTGTCTCTGCTTTTTAATATACTGCCTAGGTTTGTCATAGCTTTTCTTGAAAGGAACAAATCCTATTATGGTCCAGAATTTAAAATGTTCAGCCCAAATAAAATAGATGAACAACCAGAACCTACAGTATGGCACAGGTTCAGTTCAGTTCAGTTGCTCAGTCGTGTCCGACTCTTTGCGAACCCATGGACTGCAGCACACCAGGCCTCCCTGTCCATCACCAACTCCCAGAGCTTACTCAGACTCGTGTCCATTGAGTCAGTGATGCCATCTAACCATCTATTCAATAGCTTGTAATAATGTATAATAGAAAAGAATCTGAAAAAGAATAGACATATGTATATGTATTACTAGATCACTTTGCTATATACCTGGAAATTATGTCAACTATACTTCAATAAAAATTAAATAAGATATTCATCCTCAACATTTGTTGATTATGATTGTACTAAATTTAGTGATTTCCTTGCTCAATTTCCCCTCCCCTTCCTTTTTTTGAATGGAGTCATTGGTTGGTATAGTCATACTTTCTACTGTTTTTGATAAGTTTTGAGGAGTTTTGCTGTCTGTCTTTGACTGAAAGTCATTTTTTTAAAAATCAGTTGATGTTTGTAGTTGCTGGGGAGAAAATTATGGAAAACTTGATTTTTGTTCTGTTGTAAGCAGCCAATTCTTTGTGTCTGGTTGCTTGAAGAATGTTTTTCATTTTTTTTTTCCTGTAAGTGCCATTTTTGTCACTATATACTTGTGTTATACCATTTTCTTTGATTTAGTTGGGAATGTGGTGGATTTAATCAGTTTAGACTATTTCTTTGGTTGCTGAAGAAAGCTTCCTTCTATTATATGTTCTGATTATTCATTCAGTTTTATTTGATATAGTCCATACTTCAAGGAAATGAATGTCTTTTGTTTTACTATCTATTTTCTGTTCCTTATATCAACTATGTTCTTCCTCATAATTTTTATTTTGTCATTTTTCTTCCTATTTTCCCGGAGATTGTCTGAATTTTGTGCTGTGTATCAATGCTTCCACAGCACTGGTTTTACTCTTTTTAATATCTGCTGTTGAAGGTTTTTTAAGTCTGCTGAAGTGCTATCTTCCTCCCTTGCAACATGCCTCCCATCTCCTGCATCACTGATGTTATTAACCAGCGTAGTACCTGGCAGGCTACAACTCCCATGATGGACTTGTACCGGGAGGGCTTCCCAGGTGGCTCAGTGGAAAGAATCCCCCTGTTAATGCAGGAGATGCAATCCCATGGAGAAGGAAATGGCAACCCATCCCAGTATTCTTGCCTGGGAAATACCATGGACAGGGCAGCCTGGTAGGCTACAGTCTTTGGGGTCTCGAAGAGTTAGCTATGACTGAGTAACAAGTGTGCACACACTTGTATCAGGTATGTCTTACTTTGAAACATGTTAGTGTTTATTTTGGGGTTCTATCACTGAGCATATAATATGTTACTATCAATTTCTATCCTTGTTTTATAGAAATTGTTGCCTCTGTCTCGATGTAGTGTAGAGAGGCCAAGGGCAGTGGCAGAAGTGGGAAAGGTTCCGATGGGATAAAATACCTTGCTTCCCTAGTGGGTCAAGTTTGAGTAGTAAAAGATGTCAGCCAAGTTTTATGGTTCCTGTGGAACCTGGATTTCTGAACTAGATTAGGGTAGCTATTGAGCTAAAGGAAGAAGGATAAAACATCTTCCTATCTTTGTTCAGCTGATCTCTATGAAATGAAGCTGGGGTGTGGCATAAGCTAAAGCTGTACTTTTGACTTTATCTACTTGATAATTAGTTTAAATTTCTCTTAGGTTCTGAATTTACAATTTTCAGGGTTGTTTTCTATACTTTCTTCTCCGTTTCTTCCTTTTCCCAATGATTTTGTGTCTGTGTCTGTGTTTCTTTCCGTCCTTGTATGCCTCTTTTAGTTAGCTATTGGAGCAGTTGCTTGAGGACTGTTGCCATATTGAATTGAACATTTCAGAGGGGCCTTAGAATCATATTATTAAATTACAGAAAAAAATCTAGTTGGAAATTAGATTTGAATAGTACTAAATTTAGGTTTTGTGGTTTTTTTTTTGTTTTTTGAGAAGTTGGCTTTTTTTCCAGTTCTGACTACCATTTACTTTTTAAAAATAATTTCTGTTCAAGCTAGAGATTGAGCAGTGTAGTGAGATTTTGGGGAAAAATTTTTAAAATAAAATGAGAACTGTTTAAGAAAGACATGGTCCTTGAAAGGTGGCTGAGCTCTTAATTTTACACAGAATATATCACCGTCTTTAGTAATTAGGTATCCCACTGTCCTTTCTAACTGGTTTATATTTGGTTTTATTTCCTGCAGTGCTCATTATAGCTAAATTCTAGATCAACTGAAGGGAATTTGAATACCCTTGTAAAATTTAACATATTGAGTTTTGTCATTAATTTGATTGTTTTCCTAACCTTCCATTTTCTTCACTATAAGTCAGAATGTATATTCTTTTGGTGATTGAAAAAATTTTTTATTTGATTGAAACTGGTGCTTTTGTTACTGTAATTAAGTTTAACTTAGCTCATTTTACTGTGGTGAAGCTTACTGATTTTCAGTGTTTTCATTATTATTTTATCCAGAAAAGTCTAGTTCCTTCCTCTGTTTTTTATTTGCTTGTTTAATTTTTGCTTTGTTTTGTCTTTTCACTTTATTTGAGAAGTAAAAAATGTCTTTTTCTGTGTTAATAGTGATAAATCAGTTTTAAAGAAACCCATTGTGACTTGAGTGGCAGAAGCTTATAATTTGGTTGCTAACCAGAAGTATTAATATTATATAGCATATTATGTTATAAGCAGAGCAGGAGAGCCCCTATCAGAAAAGAGAAGTTTCAATATGGGACCTGATTGACCTGCCAGCTGGCTTCCCAGGTAGCTCAGTGGTAAAGAATTCACTGTACAAGGCAGGACACGCAGGTTCCATCCCTGGGTGGGGAAGATCCCCTGCAGAAGGAAATGGCAATCCACTCCAGTATCCTTGCCTGGGAAATCCTGTGAGCAGAGGAGCGTGGTGGGCTACAGCCCATGGAATCACAAAGAGTTGACGTGACTTAGTGACTGAGCGCGCATGGGCCTGCTGTGCTGTGCTTACTTGCTCAGTCGTGTCCTACTCTGCGTTTCCTGCATTGTAGGGCGAATTCTTTATCACTGAGCTACCTGGGAAGCCCAAGTGATTGTAACTTAATGTAAGGAGATATGGCAGAAGGAAGAGAAGGGAGAACAGAATTGATCATATTTGGTATTTTTTTTCTACCACTTCTGGTTGATACCTCAGTAACCATGACGTGGACAAATGATGTCAATTCTATTGAAGCATTTTGGGGGTAAAGTGAATTGCATTACTTTCGATGGTCATCATTACTTGTATGCATATACAGTATTTCCATTGTGTTTGGTCAGGGTCTTTAATGAGGTGATTTCTAGGTTTTATATTGATTGGATTTTATGTCAATTGAATAAGAATTGTGCTTGTGAAGTCCTTATAGTCATGTAGCTAAACCACGGTTGACCTATGACCTGTTATTTTTTATGTTGCTTTATAACTGCAGTGTTGCTCCTTCGATAGGTATTTTATTCACATGGAAACGACTTGCAGTAATCATATAAGTAAATTAAAAAGTCATATATTTATTGTTATTTATCAGTTGGGGTTATAATCCTCAGAAAAACTTTCCTTATGAAAGTTAGAAATCTTCCATTTGTGGTCTCATGTTTTCATTATCATTTGCCTTTTTTATGTAGTAATGTAAAACACAGCATCTTCCTTTCTCATGAAAAGTTTAATAGGAATTACAGTTGCAGATTGTTTGACTTTGGTACATTCCATAGTAAGTCTGTCTAATTTGCCTTCCAGAGGCTTTAGAAACACCGTACAGCCAAGGTAAGGAGTTGCACTCAGAATGCCAGTTAGGTTTATTCTTTTCTGTTTTATAAATTAAATGTTTTAATGGTAGAATTCCTCTTATTATTATGTGTTTCCACTGAAAAGTTTTTTGGACATACTGTCATTGAGGCTGTGAACTTCTCTTTAAAGGAGGCGCTCAAAGAAAATGATCTATGTGGAAGAGCTTTGTGTTTAGTTTCTGATTTCTGTCCTATACTGTTATGAGAGTTAGTTTCATAGTGGATGAGGGGGCTGGCAGAGGGGTCAGTTGTGCAGTAGAGTGGTAGCAGCAGGAAAGTGTTGTGCTTTTCACTCGTTAGGGTAAGTTTTATCTTTCATTAAACGCAATAGCTCCGTGACCCTTTGGTCTTGGAGATCATTTGTATCAGTTGGTGACTTTCATGTTTCTGGAAAATACATAATTTTATGTTTTCTCTCCTCACTTCAAATACTCTGGTTTCAAAGATAAAATGAGGTTTTAAATTTGTTTCTAAATTATTAAAAATTATTTGTATTTCCCAGAGGAAAATAGTCCCAGAGGACAATAAGTTACTTCATGGAGAAGATAAAAGGGAAAGAAAGTGATTTTGGGGGGTATATTAGGTTATATGCTGCTGCTAAGAACTTTGGAACTTTCAGGACTTAGTTCTTTTAGCTTGTTAACCAGTACATGGTCTGTGTTTCTGTACTCGCATTGGAGTGCATATATGGGATATTGCCAAGATGAAAAAGAGTATTTGTAAATATATAAATCTTAACTGTATAAGCTAAAATTGGATGCCTTAAGATTAGAATCAGTTGTTATCTGAAAGGAGAATACATCAATGCATATTTATTGCCTGTTGTATACCAGCATCGTAGCATCATTAGGATCTTAAATTCTAAAGAGAACTGCATTAGTAACTCATTTGAAACTTATAAAATGTTTAATAGTTTAGAAGTCTTCACTAACTCCCTGCATCTTTAAAATACAGATTGGGAAGAGTGATGTTGCATTATTTCATCTCAAGATACTAGAAATTACAAACAAGAATGAGGCTGAAAAAATAATATAGTCAAGTAATTATGTTATCATTTTTAAGTCCTCTATATAATTTTAAGTTGGAACTGGTAGATAAATGAAATCTTGCCTGCAAAAATAGGGCTTTAACTCTCAATTATCTGGCCTTCATGACCCATGGAATCTGTCACTGAATAGAGTGTTACCACGTATTCTACAATTGGGGATCTGTATTCACTGGTTTTCCTGCCTGTAGATAGATAAAGTCTACTAACTTTTGTTCAGTGAAATGCAGTTTACTATTTAAAATAGGTGTAAAATAGAAACAGAGTTACTTCCTGCTTTATTGATATACTACAAAAGAAAGATTCAGGTGTTGATATAATTTGTTTTGAGTGTGTAAGATTTAAAACCATAGAGAAAACTGTACTAATTAAATATTAAAGTGTTTTGCTTTAATTAAGTAGGAGATGACAGATGCCATTATTGAATATTAATTCATTAATGGAGAACCTATATTCTAATTAGAACTTATGTTTAAATCTTGATAAGCCTTGGCTGTGTGAAAACTTTGCTTAGTGCAGAAAGAAAGATTTATTGTACAGTTTCCCCCTTGTAGTTTATCAAAAAATCATCTTAAATTTTCAAATGTTTTTAGAGTGAGAGTATTTTAGTATTTGTAGAAAGTATATATGATGTATTATGAAGATGTTTTAGAGCACACGTTGATTGTCCAATTGTTAATGTATTCTTTTACTGTAACACTGTTCCAAGAGTCCATATGATAATAATAGCTGATATTTATTTCACTTTGGAGAAGGAAATGGCAAACCACTCCAGTATTCTTGCCTGGAGAATTCCATGGACCACGGAGCCTGGTGGGTTACAGTCCCTGGGGTCACAAAGAGTCGGACACGACTGAGTGACTAACTTGCACTTGTACTTGCAGTTCACTTACTGTGCACCGGGCAGTAGTCTAAATGCTTTATACATAGTAATTTATTTAATTCTTCTAAGAATTGTTATTGTTATTATTACTATTTCTATTTTATAAGTGATAAAACTGAAGCATGGAAAGATCAATCATATGCTGAGTTCATAATCAAACAAATAAACAACTAATTATGATATGTATGGGTTAATGCTGCTAAGTCACTTCAGTCGTGTCCGACTCTGTGTGACCCCATAGATGGCAGGCTCCTCTGTCACTGGGATTCTCCAGGCAAGGATACTGGAGCGGGTTGCCATTTCCTTCTCCAATATGGGTTAGTGTGCTAGCATTAATAGAAAAGCAGAAAGCGCTAGGGTCCTTTAGAGTATGTAGTCTACCATGCTACTAGAAGTCCCAACTCTTTTTTGTTTCTTCTAAAATCCCATTTCTTTCTTTTCTCCAAAACAATTGTTTCCCTTTCAGATTAGTGCTATCCAATATTCAATGTATTGAAAGTATATTGTTTGAAATTCAAATGGTAAACATTTGAAAAACCAGAAGATAGAAGCCTAAAACAAAAGTGATTACTTTTGGACTGTGGGACTGAGGGGTGGAAGAATCGGGATATGTTTTTTAAACAGCTTTTAGAAAGCCTCAGGTATATAAAATGATAAAAAAAATAATAATAAAAAAAAGAAAGCCTCAGGTATTCTAAAAATCAACTTTAGTCTTTGGAAAAATAATGATGCTTCCAAGGCTCTTTCATTTAAACCAGAATAGTTTGGATATAAACATAAATATTTTGGAACGAATAAAAAATGAAAGGTAAATTATTAAGTGTTTTAATTAAGATGAGCAATATTGTAGAAAACTGGTCTTTTTATTTTTATTTAAAAGAGAAGTTATAGTTTGTAAATTAGAAATGACTAGTTTTCAGTGGTCAAGATACCATGAAAAAAATTGTACCTTCTATTTTTCATTTATATTTATTTCCAACAGCAAATTTCTCTCCTCTTCATATCCCATCTTGTTACTTTCATATTTCAAATAAGTAGATACAGTTCATATTAATTGAACATTTAAAATTTTTTCTTGAAAGTTATTCTGATTTGGACCATATAGCAGTTCACCTTTAGCAATGAATTTTCTGTTAAGTTTGAACATTTGGGAGTATAAAGGATCTACATTTCCTTTCTTTTTAAAAAACTTTGTTAATGATGGAGAAAACATATATAACATCTGTCAAGATCTGTAGTTAAAAAAAAAATTATCTACTTTGCAAAGCATCAGCAATGCCCATACTGTGTGCATGCAGCATGGAAGTGGTGTGTGAGTGTGCAAGCAGTAGGAACAGTTTCTGTGGAAACAGTATTCAGAGTATTTAGCAGAAATATATGAAAAATTAAAACATAATCACTTTGGGAGTAATGGATGGAGGGAGATGAAGTATCTTACTGCTTTTTCAATTTCTTCAGGCTTCCAGATGGTGGGAAGTGCTTCGTTCTTCCATCCAGCCCGTCCGTTGTTCTTTAGTGTAACTGACATTACTGCAACTACTGCAGCCATTAAAGCATCACCATATAAAAATGGCAAAAATTAGAACCGATTGTGTAGTTTTATGGAAAGAAGATTACAGTAATCAAAATTATAGTTTGTTGAAAGATATGCTGTTTTATTCTTTTATTTTTTGGTGTGTGTGGCATAGCTGTATGATATTAATAGACGTAATGCCCAGGAATGATGTACTCCAAGATTAGAATGTGTGTGTATGTGTGCGCGTGTGCTCAGGCATTCTGTCGTGTCTGCCTCTTTGTAACCCTGTGGACTGTAGCCCGCCAGGCTCCTCTGTTTGACAATTTTCCAGGCAAGAATACTGGAGTGGGTTGCCAGAATAGATTTCCCTTATTTGAGGTGCGTGTGTCTGTGCGTGCTCAGTTGTGTCCAGCTGTTTGTGACCTTATGGATTGTAGCCCTCCAGTCTCCTCTGTCCATGGGATTTCCCAGGCAAGAATACTGAAATGGGTTTGCCATTTCCTCCTCCAGGGGATCTTCCCAACCCAGGGATTAATCCTGCATCTTCTGTGTCTCCTTGCATTGGCAGGCGGGTTCTTTACCATTTCATGGCTTAGAATTAAGTATAGGGATTTCTTTATATATCATTGAAATAAATTACTTTGTGAGTAAGAGATATAGTGTATGTGATTCACTAAATCTATGTATTTATTTCTTTTGCCCCTAGACTATTATGTCTTTGCCAGAAATGAAAATGTATATTACTATTTTCTACACAGAAATTACTTTAAAGAAAATATTAACAATTGTAGTAATAGTTATTTATGCCGGTTTCAGTTCAGGAAATATATAATTTTTGTCATTTAACAAATTTAAAATAGCTAAGCAAAATAAATTTCTTTTTAAATGACATAAAATATTATAAAATGATTTTTATTTATTGGTGTCTGCCTAGAGGCAGATCTCATAAATTTTATTGTTTTTTTTTTTTGGCACTTTTATCAAACAATTTGTGTTTGCTAGAATATAATTCTTGTCTTGGTTATTTTTGCCCATTTTTATGTGTTATAATTTAAAAATACTTTAGAAAGTCAAGCAATAGTTACGTGTTGCTTTTTTTTTTTTTAACTTTTTCTTATGTATTGCTTTTAGGGGGACTCTGTTCTCTTTCTTGCATTATTCCCCACCAGTATGTATCTTTCTTCCAGCTTGTATATATTTTAAAAAAATTATATTTATTTGAAAAAGTCTTCCAAGATTATGTTATATTTGAGCTCAGGGAATCCAGCTTTGACTAGACGTATTCTTTACCATTAGCAATATGAAAATAAATTAATATAGTACTTTGAGTTTTGGCAACTCTCATCTTTAAGCAGTTTGAATCTCCCAACTAATACTCAAATATGTAGTGAAATTCACTAGTTCCTAGAAGTCCAGTGTCTACAATGTTTGGTTTTTTATAAACAAGCTAACTGAACAGCAGTATTAGGTGAAGTTCATTTAGAATGCCATGTATCACAGAAACAAGTCATTTGTCTTCAGGTGTGAATTGTAATAGATCTTAGTTCCCCAATCTAGGCTCTTTTTGGGGTCAGGACTGTGGTCCTATTATATGTAGTCTTTGGAGACATTTTAGTTTCAAGTGTGCGGATACTACCTGAGATTTTTCTCCAAGAAGTTAGCTTATAGAATGAGCACCTCAGATTGTGACTGATTGTTAGGGGTGAGGGGATGAAGAGATTCTGGTCAAATGGTACAAGGCTTCAGTTAAAAGATTAATAAGCTCTAGGGATCTAATATACAGCACGGTGACTGTAGTTAATAATACTGTGTTGTATACCTGAGATTTGCTGAGACAGTAAACCTTGAGCATTCTTAACACACAAATGGGCAACCAGGTGAGGTGAGGTATGTGTTAGTCTGGTTGTGATAATCATGTCACACAGTGTATGTATTTCAATCAAATCATCACATTGTATACCTTAAACATAGACAATTTTATTTGTCAATTGTACCTCAGTAAAGCTGAAGAAAAAAAGAATGAGCATTTTGTCTTTTCACGTAGGGACCACCCTATTCAATTTCTTCAAGCCTGTAAGTGAGTTGGTATTCAATGAATGCTGGTTTAATGACTGACTGACTGAGGGGATAAATGAAGAAATTGAAAACAAGTGACTCAGTTATAAGGGTCAGAGTTATACTGCTTCACAGCCTGAACACTCTGCCTGTGGGAAATTTTAAAAGTGTTTAGTTTGGCAACTTAAAAAATTATTTTTTACCATAATGCATTTGTTATAGGAGTAGGTTACAACTATGGCCTGAAAAAAGGATTTTCAATTTTGTGGAAATTGAATGTAGTCTCAGTAATCCTGTTTTCTCTGTTATGGATGATGGGAATTTGTTTATGGAACATTTATTTGTTTGTTCAGGTCAAACATTAACCTTTTTATTCTGTCAGACATAGATGAAAACCTCATGAAGAGTCTTAGATCCTTATTTCATGAAGGGCATGATTGCAATTTGACTCCTTTTTATGCATAGTTATTTATTATGCTAATGAGTATGACTGTACTGTTATTTTAGGTTGTAGAAAAGAAATTTTAAAAGAATTATGTTTTTATTGGCACTGACTTTATGTCAACAGTCATGAGTTCAAGTATTTTATGTACAAAATGTCTCATACCACTTCATAAAAAGTATATTTAATTATCTTCTAATTACATAATTTGTGTGGAAGTATTTTGTATTCTTATAAAACTCATACATATATATCAGTAATGCCATTTGAAATAATATAAGAGTGAAAATACAGTGGGTTATAGCAGCAACAATTTTTTGATAATCAGAAATTATTCTGATACTCTGGAAGAAACCTCAGGTTTTTTTTTTTTTTTTTATAAAAATCAACTTTATTGAGGTATAATTTACATGCAATTAAATTTACTCATTATAAGTATTTGTGGCGTTTTTAACTTTTTTTCTTCCAGTGTTATAGAGCTGTAATCGACATAGAGCACTATATAAGTTTAAGGTGTACAGCATAATGATTTGACTTATATCCATCATGAATTGATTATCACAATAAGTTTAGTGAACATTCATCATCTTATATGCATTCAAAATGAAAGAAGTAGAAAATGTTTTTCCTTGTGATGAGAACTCTAAAACATACAGCAGTGTTAATTATATATGTCATGTTGTAATTTAGTTATCTAATAACAGGAAATTTGCACCTTTTGACATTTTTCATACAGTGATAAAATAGACAAGCAAAGGACTCACAGGAGAAAGAAATCAACATAGGTCAGATTATATTTCTACTTAGACAATGAATAATTCATAACCTTATAATGCAGACTTCTGTTGTTTCTATTGAAATATTGTTTCTTGAGGTCACATAATATCATCTAGAAGCAGTGTTAAGAAAATTTATAATAAAATTAATTGTCTTGTAGGATAGATGAGACCAGGTGCAGTGTATTATCTATGGTCTGCTTTCCATTTTCTCTTTTCTGTGTGTTTAAATACTATTGTGTTTTGTTTAACCAGCAGATTAAAAACCTATGTCTGTAGCCCACTGGGTCATATGATTCATATACTTTTAATTTCTGTAATTATTGAGTGAGTAATATACTTAATTCACCCAATATCTTCTTTTAGTCTTTGTTATATACCTGTTTATTTCATCACTGCTTCTGAGAGACTTAAGTTTTTTCCTATATGAAGGGATTGAACAAAATCTTGTGTGTTGCTTTAATGTGCCTGTTAAAAATATCAACATTTTAATGCTACTTCATTTCTCAGTGGAGTACGAATTACATTGCCTTAATATGTGTGGAGGGGAGATCTTAAGGCTATTTTCTCTCTTTCTCTCCAGTGACCTGGAATCTGTGAACTAAAAGCACAGAAACATCAGACTGTGAATCTTAGTTTAATGTATATTTCCTAAGAAGCCACTACAGATGAATTATTTATTCTGTATTATACGATGCTGTTTAACTTTGATCTGACCAGCTAGTAGCAATAAGACTAATTTCAAATATCTTTCCATTTGGAGATGTTTATTGTTGTCATCAGCAGCAACCCCCTCTCCTCCCACACACAAAACACTTTCATATATGTGTGCATATATGTGTGTATGTATGTATGTACGTCTGTATGTATTTATCTTTCCTCCCCTTCACAGTTGGCAGGTTGTGGGTAGCTTTCCGAAGAGGGGAGGGAGAAGGAGGGCGAAGGAGGCCTTGGCTACAGGCTGCTGTTGATTTAAGGTAGTGGGCATTATTAATAGGCAGCATCTGCCCTCTCACTTTCAGTAATGCCGCTGACCCTTTTAGCTGCTGGATATCCGAGCTTTAAGTGGCAACTTTAATGTGATACCTTAGAGTTATGTCCTTACTAAATAAATCACATTTAGAAGCTTTTATGTTATCATAATCATGCTTGTATTTTAAGACGTCTGAACATGATAAACATTAAAAATGAATTTATATTCATGAAGCAAAATGTGATTTTCTAGGTAATTACCAATTCATCTAGAAGTTCAAATGGTTGCTTTTAGTGTTCATCCATGTAAATGACACAGTAAAAAAGGAAAGCTATTCTGTGATACCCTGTGCTTCATTTCAAATGATTTTTCTTGATGATACATTTATTTCATCTACGGCTTCTTTTTTTTTTCAT
Source organism: Cervus canadensis (assembly GCF_019320065.1). Taxonomy (NCBI): domain Eukaryota; kingdom Metazoa; phylum Chordata; class Mammalia; order Artiodactyla; family Cervidae; genus Cervus; species Cervus canadensis. The sequence continues at coordinate 60,007,167 of NC_057388.1, read as the reverse complement.
CTAAGGCTTTTTCAAATAGATGCGTCTTTCCTAAGTAGAGCTTGCTGTAGTTGGAAATAATTTAATATGTCTATTGTTAGAATGAGGCCAATATAACATTTTACTTAGTCTTTTATTTAGGATATTTAAAAAATTTTATAACCTCCTGAGTGATCATATTGAATTTTTGAAATATAGTTGTAGATTAAAAGAATATACAGAGATGTTATATAATCTATTTTTTAAGCAAGTAGTGTTGGGATTTGTACTTAGGTGATATTGGATGTAAAATGAAATCAAAGAGGCAGAAATTCAGAGAGGTTTTCCCTAATTAATAAAATTAGAGAGAGAGAGAAGTTTTCTAGAGTGGTAACTTAAAGATTACAGGCTGTATAGTTAAAATTTTAATTGCTTGAAGATGCAATAATGTGAGCAAAATTAATATATATATATATATATATATATTTTTTTTTAAAGAGTCAACATTGTATGTGGTACCTAAATTTTAAACTTCAATTCTGCTTTTAATTCTTAAGTCCATTTCTATTTTTTTCCTTATCTTTTTGAATGTCTTTATTTTTTTCCCCCACCTCTGAATTAAAAAAGATAGTCTAGACATTTTATTTCAGAAAACACTGACTTTGAAGAAAATATATGAGTATTTAAAACTTGTAGTTGGCAGAGAAATCAAGGAAAAAATTTCTGAAAATACTTTGCAGTGTGATTTAATCCCCACACCTACAACTGTTTAAACCATACTGTTGACAAAATAGCCCAGAAAATATTATAGTGACTGTTGATGATACTTTTCTGAATGTGGCTTGGAATTGATTGGTACTTTAAGTTATAGAATTATGAAAACTATTACATATCATATAAAATGCTGTATCATCAGATTTTAATTTGTGAATAGATGACATTTGATAAGGTTTTATTAATATTATAAGCAAACGACATCCAGTTAATTTAAAGCAAGTATTATTCATAAATTATTTAGTGTGCTTTCATCTTGGGTTTGTAATTTGGTAAATCTTTAAGTTGGAATGATCACTTGCTTTGTTGAGATTGTGGTAATCTAAAAAGAGCAAGACGGAACTCCTACTTAAATTAGACCTCTGACCCAAACTTGGCAGTTCTCTCAGCTTGCCAGGGAAAACACTTGCCAGGTTCACTGTTTTCTTCCGTCATCCTGAGAGATTCTACCCCATTTTTCTCCTCCATTGACTAACCTTTGACTTCCCAAACCTGTATTTCTTTCCAACAGGGGTGAATAAACACTCTTGGTATGTGAAGATTAAAGGTCCATGGACCCTGCAGGTGCCCTGAAGCAAATTTGCTCAGAATTAATTTGGTACCTCCAGTTGTGGTTTGTTTAGGATAGAAAACCAGGTAGAATTCAATAGTGTATCTTGAATCTTAGAACTTAATACTTCTGTTACAAACAACAGGGAAGAAAAAAAGACCCAAGTGCCAGGAACATTTACTCTTCAAAGGAAAGTTTTTGTCTTTCTGTGCCTGGTTATCTTCAAGAGTTGCAGAGTAAAAAGAAAGTTTCAGTGGAAGTATATTTCAGCCCTGATATGGAAAAGACCTTTAAAAAGAGTCATTGTTGACATGAAAGGGAAAACATTCTGATTTTCTGGGATGTAAGCCTTAGAAAACAAGCCAGAGTAAAAGAACATGTAGAAATTAAAAACTTATGGCTCCAGAGATAACCTGTTGTGAATTATTTCAGAATTCAGTGGATATCTCAGATGGTTGATTTTTCTCCTATGAATCCTTGCTCTTATGAATGTACTGAGTAGGCATCAGCTTTGTTTTAGAGTGAAATAATCACTATAAAGAATATCACTGTTCTGAAAACATAAAAAATTGCTTTAGAATGTAAGGTAAAATATGGACTTGTAAAGAACAAAATATATCTATATGAATAAAGAATATAAAGAAGTGTTTCTCTAAGAAATTGTAACTGTTGATTTGTCTTTAGTTGTAGGTGACTTGGCTTAGGAATTTCAGAATCTAAAGCTAGTAGATGCATTTTGCCAATTACACTTAGGTGATTCTGGCAACAGGTATAGCAGTCTGGAAATGATAGAGGAACTAAGAAGCAGAGAAGCAAGAGGGAATAGATCCTTTCTTAGGCACATGCTTTCTATCTTTTTTTTAAAAAATTAAGTGTTTAACAAAGGATGTTTCACAGTACTGCAGTGCAATGCAGACAGTGCAGCTGACTCCTGGAGTTCTATTGATCATGTTGTGTTAAAAATAGAACCAGTTAAAAACATACACTTGATAATATGTTTGGTAAGTTCCAAGTTGAGGTGGTAGAATAGTTCATTCAAAACTGTGAGAGGATGCTATTATTATTTATGTATTTAAAATGTTTTGAAATAGTTTTATTGGAGTGTAGTCGCTTTACAATGCTGTGTTAATTTCTGAGGCACAGCAAAGTGAATCAACTATATGTATTCATATATCCCATCTTTTTTGGATTTCTTCTCATGTAGGTCACCAGAGAGCATCGAGTAGAGTTCCCTATGATATATAGTAGGTTCTCATTAGTTATCTGTTTTACACATAGTAGTGTATATTTGTCAATCCCAATCTCCAAGTTCATTCCTTTCTCTGCTTGGTATCCATAGGCTTGTTCTCTCTGTCTAGGATGCTTCTCTTTAAACATCAAGCATAAGGAAGAATCAATTTTGTTAGATCCAAGCACCATCATATTATTGAAAACTTGTTGAATAATTGGGTACCTTATAAAGAGTTATCAAATTCAGTTTTTCAGTCCTCTACATTTTTACCATAGCGAGTCTTCTGAAATTTGATTGTTTAGAAATCTTAAGATGTCTTTTTCCTTTTTTTTTTCTTTTTTTTAGGGGAGATATGTTCAGTTCTCTTATTTGTTTGAAAATTTAGCTTTGAATAGTTAATTTGAGAATAAATAGAAGAGAGAGGAGAGAATAGAGATTTAGAAGAACCTGAATCAGTTCAGTAATATCATGATTCAGGAATATTTTTAAAAGCCATATTTTTACTGTTAAGATCTCATGGTGGTTAAAGCGGAGGAACTCTGAACCACATGCTCACTAGTTTACTCGCTTACTCACTAACCCTGAGACCTTGAGCAAGGTATTTAAATTCTTTGTGCCTCAGACCCCCTTTCTATAAAATGGGGCACATAGAATTTAAATACCTACCACATGGAGTTGTTATGAGGATGGGATAAGTTAATACAAGTACTAATAGCACTGCTATATATGTTTTAGCCAACACTGTTATTAGATTTGGTGCACTTGCCAATTTTCTCACTTGACGATTATTTTCATTAGAGAACCTATAACTCTGTGTGTGTGCAGGTGCTGTGCTTAGTCGCTCAGTCATGTCTAACTCTTTGTGACCCTTTGGATTATAGCCGGCCAGGCTCCTCTGTCCATGGGATTTTTCAGGCAAGAATACTGAAGTGGGTTGCCATTTTTCTCCTTCAGGGAATCTTCCTGACCCAGGGATCCAACCCACGTCTCCTGTATCTCCAGCATTGCAGGGAGATTCTTTACCTGCTGAGCCATTGGGAAAGTACACATAACTCTCTAGTTATTGAATTAAATTCCTTGCAGAAATATATCCATGGTCTCTGAATTATTTCTCTCTTAAAAGATTGGATCTAAAATAGAAAAGTTAGGCAAAACAGTTAGATGTTTCCTGGTACATATTATGTAACAGGCCACTTAGTCAGCAACGTCATTTAGTGCCCACATGTGTGCAGAGCGTTTTTAGCCTCCTCTGTTTGCTGGGTTGCATCAAGTTCAAACAGTTCAAATCCGAGGGATTTTGAAATTGTGTTTCTTAGAGAAATTTAATTCAGGAAGGCAGCTCACTGTGGTTTCCAAGATCAAGAACTTGAACTGGGATCTACATGGAATCCACCTTGAACTTGTACCTTGACACAGTACAAAGGAAGAAGTCATACTTTTCTTTTTTTTACCTGTTGAACCTGTACCATAATCAACTTGGAAAAAAAAATTTCATTTTGTGGTTTAAATAGCAGTCAGCAGTCTTTTATTGTTGTTGATACTTAGAGAAAATTTGAAGATGGTTATCTCTTTAGTGCTGCCAAATATATTGTTATTATGCAGACCCTTCAGGCACCAGCTGCAGTTGTTTTCCAGAGGACATGCAATCAATCCAGCTATCATGCACCGAGCTTTAGTATTACTGGCTGAATTTGGTCTTTTTACTCACAGATGCATGCATACTGACACTTGTCAGTATATTAAAATTGAAGGATGGTTGCTATATTTTGATGGTCTTTATCTTCTCTTTCATCTGTTCTTGGCTTTAGTTCCTAATTACTGCTATTATTCTTGGGCATTTCTGATCAGAAGCAAGCATTCAATTTCTATCTAATATATCCCTTGTTATGTAAGTGCATGATGTACTTAAATGATTTGCTTTCACTTGACCCAATTAGAATTTAAGATTTGAGCCAGCTAAAATAAGACTGAGCTGATTTATCCCAGTATTTTTTTTCCCAGTAATGTTGAACTGGAGCAGAACCACTTATTGTGCTAATGCTCCCTTCTAAAATATACAGATGTTTATTTACATAGACAGAAAACATATACATACTAGTTGCATTTTAATCTTGAAGTAGGCAAACTAGAATTTGTAAAAGATACAGTTTGCCTCTTTGACATAGCTTTCTGGTATGAAACTTGCTGTATTAAAAAGTAACCAAAATAAGCTGGATTGGGATGAATAATTTATTGTAGAATTTATAGTCATATGATCACTTTTGTACCATACATATGAAACAGTAGTGATCACTAATAATGATAACAAAAATAATAATCATTTAACATGTAGCTGGTTTTAGAAAAGGCAGAGGAACCAGAGATCAAATTGCCAACACCTGCCGGATCATTGAAAAAGCAAGAGAGTTCCAGAAAAACATCTATTTCTGCTTTGTTGACTATGCCAAAGCTTTTGACTGTGTGGGTCACAGTAAACTGTGGAAAATTCTTAAAGAGATGGGAATACCAGACCACCTGACCTGCCTCTTGAGAAACCTGTATGCAGGTCAGGAAGCAACAGTTAGAACTGGACATGGAACAACAGACTGGTTCCAAATAGGAAAAGGAGTATGTCAAGGCTGCATATTGTCACCCTATTTATTCAACTTAAATGCAGAGTACATCATGAGAAGCCCTGGGCTGGATGAAGCACAAGCTGGAATCAAGATTGCCAGGAGAAATATCAATAACTTCAGATATGCAGATGACACCACCCTTATGGCAGAAAGTGAAAAAGAACTAAAGAGCCTCTTGATGAAACTGAAAGAGGAGAGTGAAAAAGCTGGCTTAAAGCTCAACATTCAGAAAACTAAGATCATGGCATCTGGTCCCATCACTTCATGGCAAATAGATGGGGAAACAGTGGAAACAGTGGCTGACTTTATTTTTCTGGGCTCCAAAATCACTGCAGATGGTGATAGCAGCCATGAAATTAAAGGACACTTACTCCTTGGAAGGAAAGTTATGACCAACCTAGATAGCATATTAAAAAGCAGAGACATTGCTTTGCCAACAAAGGTCCGTGTAGTCAAAGCTATGGTTTTTCCAATGGTCATGTGTGGATGTGAGAGTTGTACTATAAAGAAAGCTGAGCACCGAAGAATTGATGCTCTAACTGTGGTGTTGGAGAAGACTCTTGAGAGTCCCTTGGGCTGTGAGGAGATCCAACCAGTCCATCCTAAAGGAGATCAGTCCTAGGTGTTCATTGGAGAGACTGATGTTGAAGCTGAAACTCCAGTACTTTGGCCACCTGATGCGAAGAATTGACTCATTTGAAAAGACCCTGATGCTGGGAAAGATTGGGGGCAGGAAGAGAAGGGGACAACAGAGGATGAGATGGTTGGATGGCATCACTGACTCAATGGACATGGGTTTGGGTAGACTGCAGGAGTTGGTGATGGACAGGGAGGCCTGGTGTGCTGCAGTTCATGGGGTCGCAAAGAGTCGGACACGACTGAACAACGGAACTGAACTGAACTGCAGCCCTTACTTTGTACCAGGCACTTGGGTTAAGCTCTTCACATTAAATAATTCACACCAAGCAACTATATTTGAAGCAAGTACTAGGATTACTTTTTAATTTCACGGATGAGATAAGAGAGGATTAGAGATGTTAGCGTACTATCCAAAACCACACAGTTTTGGAGCAGGCATCCAATTTCCATTGTTTCTGACTGTCGAGTGTCTGAGCTCTTAGTATTTGTTCTATTTTGACTACTTTCCATGTTATATATTGACCTGCAGTTATATAGATCAAGATCTTGGAAGCAAATAAAGTGAAGTGAAAGTCACTCGGTCATGTCTGACTCTTTGCGACACCCTGGACTATAGTCCATGGAATTCTCCAGGCCAGAATACTGGAGTGGGTAGCCTTTCTGTTCTCCAGGGGATCTTCCCAACCCAGAGATAGAACCCAGGTCTCCCACATTGCTGGCAGATTCTTTAACAGCTGAGCCACCAGGGAAGCCCAAGAATACTGGAGTGGGTAGCCTATCTCTTCTCCAGCAGATCTTCCTGACCCAGGAATTGAACCAGGGTCTCCTGCATTGCAGGCAGATTCTTTACCAGCTGAGCTATGAGGGAATCCCAGAAGCAAATAAATGCACAATCAAATGGGGCATTTGAGAGAGGAGTTACAAACAAGAGTAAGAGATAATAACAAGGGATGGTGAAGGGATAGTGAGGGTAGCAACAGTGGGAACTATTATCATCCCTATATATGAAGGAACAAGAGAACCCAGGGATCAAACCCAGGTCTCCTGAATTGCAGGTGGATTCTTTACCAGCTGAGCCACAAGGGAAGCCCCAAGGAATTGGTTACTGGATCTTGAAGGGTGTGGCTTTAGCTGTAGGAGAAGATCATCTGACAGCTCCTGTGGTCTTAGGTTGAGGGACACAACCAACTTTGGTGACCTAGCAGGGACAGAACTGAGGAAATAAATATCTTGATCACATTTTCCTCCTCTTTCCACTTTCTTGCCAGTGATCCTCATTGGCCAAACTCAACTGGAAGCCACAGGAAAAGAGACCCTTTGATGCAGTAATTAGCTTCTTCTGGCTTACAGGAGACTGGAAACAGATGAAAACCTTCCAGCACAAAGAGGAAATATCCAGTTCACAGATGCACTACCAAGAAAATAGTTTCTCAATGTCAAAGCATTAGTGAGGCCAAAATTTTCTACTTAGCTCTAATCATTAGACCTGCTTATTCTCAATTTTAATGTATTATTTTGCCTTCTTAATTATAGATTTCTGAAACAGCATGCTTTGGTATGGGGAACCTAGACCAAGATTCTTTCCTTGAAATTGCCAAGGTTACCTTTCGGATTTTAAACAAATTGACTTTGAATATGTCTCAGCTGTTTTCTTCTTCTTTAAAATATGAATAGAAATATCAATACTAGTCTAGGTGTTGCAACTCTTTATGTCCCCATGGACAAGAGGAACCTGGTGGGGTTGCAAAGAGTCAGACACGACTTAACAACTGAACAACAGCTGTTCTAGGTAGATACAATAAGGTTCATGAAATAGTAATAAATTTTGAACATTTACTTGCATATATTTGTGTGTATATATATAAGTGTGTGTGTTTGTATTAGTTTTGGGGCTTCGTAGTTGGTGCTAGTGGTAAGTAAACCTGCCTGCCAATGCAGGAGCTACAGGAGATGTGGGTTTGATCCCTGGGTTGGGAAGATCCTTTGGAGGAGGATATGGCAACCCCCTCCAGTCCTCATGCCTGGAGAAACCCATGGACAGAGGAGCCTGGCTGGCTTATAGTCCATGGGGTCACATATTTTTAAAAATTGTCTGATTCCCAAGAATCCTTTACATCTGAAATTGGCCTAGGATGCTTAGTCTACTGGAGTTGCCAAAGCCAGCCAGTGCTGTTGAGGGTAGGTGAATGGGTCACAAAGAGTTGAACATGACTGAAATGACTTAGTGTACACACACATATGTATGTTTTACCTTTTTTACAGGTCGTCTTTTTTCCCCTAAATCTTTTACCATTTATCTGAAATCATTTTCCTTCTGCCTAAAAAACTTCCTTTACTATTTCTTTTAATATGGGTCAGCTGGGAAGTTTTTTGTCTTGTTTTGTTTGAAATGAAATTACTTCTTTATGTTTATTTTGAAGGGTATTTTTGCTGGGTATAGAATTCTAGGTTAGCAGTTATTTTCTTTCTAATATTTAAAAATATCAGTCCATTAGTCATCTGACTTCTATAGTTGCTATTGAGACATTAGGTATGTTGTTCTATTACTTCTTTGAAGGTAATCTGTCCCTTTTTAGTTGTTTTTAAGATTTTTTTCACTTTTTTTTCATTTATTTTTATTAGTTGGAGGCTAATTATAATATTATAGTGGTTTTTGCCATTCATTGACATGAATCAGCCATGGATTTTTTTCACTTTGATTTTCAGAAATTTTACTATGATTTGCTTAGGGTTATTGATTTATTCACAACTTGCTTCTTTCCAAAGCACTTATTTCAAGAGAACCCAAAAGGTTGGAGTGTTAATTAACTGTTATTTTTAAATAAATAAGTACAAACCCAATAGCTAATGAGGGCTGATGTAGATAAGTTAACAGGTTCCTCTTTTAAGTACATTTACATATTTCTTCTTAACATTCCTTCTTTTTTCAGCTTTATTGAGGTATAATTGAAAAATAAAATTATATGTATTTAAAATGTACAATGTAATGGTTTGATGCATGTTTACATTGTGAAATGTTTACTACAGGCTAATTAACACATCCATTATCTCACCCAAGGAACCATTTGTGTGTGTGTGTGTGTGTGTGTGTTAATCTTGCTTCTTAACAGAAGAATGATGGTAGTGCAGGAAGTCAGAAAAGGTCAAAGAGAATCTAACAAGGTTCGCTCTTTCCCTTATCTAATGGCAGGAATGTAGAAGAAGAGAAGGAAAGAATAGACTTACGTAAATTCAGAAGTATTATACAAAGTGAAGGGTTTTGAAAATAGTAGAAAGTTTTTATTGTAAAAGAAAAATTATTTTATTCAATGAATTGTCAGTCTAAAGTGAAGGCCATCATGCTACTGAAGCATTTTTCTTTCCATACACCAAATTCATATAATACTAGCATCAGCAAAATCTCCCGTTGTCGATCTTGTTACTCAGGACAATAAAATGTATAAAAAGGAGAACAAGAAATTTTATGATCTAAAATGTAAGAGTCTTTTTATAATCATTAAGCTGTATTGGAGTGAAAATGATGAAATCCTTTTTTTTTTTTGGATAGTAATCTTAAAAAGTTTGTGTACTAAGTCCTGTGAAGCAGATATTTGAGTTACTGGATTGCTATTGTAAAATGGGAAGTATCTGAAGCATTCTGATTTCTTCAAAGGTTATGTTGTGAAAAATTTGTTTTGTAAGAGTAGATGTATGAAAAACATATGTTGTTATTACCTAGAATCCAATAAGAGATAGCTTTTGCAAATTATTAACATGTGTGTAGGAGTTATTTTCACAGGTTATTTTAGATAGCAGAATAATTTATTTCATATTTTAAGCATTGAAATACCCCTTTAAGTTCAGTATTCCCATGATTCCAGCATGTTATATAATAGAAATAGCACAGAATAAAATATTTTGCCAAAATATTTTGGCAAGTAATTGAAATAGCAAATTCTTTGGGTAGTTGAATGAAATAATGATATTTATAGGGGCATTGTTAAAATGCAGTATCTGTAAGAAGACTTCTTCCAAAGCTACTAAATTTAAGACATGTCCATAAACCATGTAATTACAAAGAGGAAGAATATAAAGCAATTGACAGAGCAAAGAATGATAAGCAATTCAATGGTGACTGCAAAATAGTACGTTTTTCAACTTTTAACTTGTAACCTATATTTACTTTTAAAGTATCACTTAGCTGTGTACAGGCAATAACAAAATTAGGATTTTTCTTCTTGAAGTCTGTATTTATTGGATTTTAAAGTGATGGCAAAACTCTGAAGTCATTTGAACCCTAGTGGAATTTATAATGTGTAATCATAATCATAGTGGCAGAAGAATTAGTAACCATAAAGAAGGCCATTCTCATTTCCCACTTAGAGGGCATATGACTTGTGTGATCTGTTACAATTGATGGCTTATCATGGGCCATCTAGAATTTTTTAAAAATTTTGTACTAGCACTAAATGTGCTTAAAATTTGGCTATCAGTTTAGAAGTATATTCTTTGCCTTACATATTCCAGTTTTGCTATATTTGTTACTAGTGATTCCTTGATTCTAAGGCCTGATAGTCATTGAAGAGTATTTTACTTTGATAAGTTAAAGATGTTACTAGGTTGGACTAAGTTCTAATAGGCTTAGATAATTTGTTTATAGTTAAGTATCATTGCAAATAAGTTAGTTCTGTAGGCCTATAAAAAGGAGACAGATTTGTGCTGTAATGAAACATTTGATACTATTCAAATTACATTTTGTTGCAATAACATCAGTTTATACTCTACCAAAATGAAGTTGTAAAACAAACCAATTGCTAGATATTGTTAACAGATCTGCAGAACGGCCTCAATCACTAAAGGAAAAGAAAAGTCAGAAGCCAGGTGGTAATGAAGTACATGTGTTCATTGGAGTACATAATATGTCTAGCGGGGTGGGAACTGAGGATGTACAAGTGAATGAATGTCATCTTCTGACTGGTAAAAGATAAAGTGACAGAATGTTGTTGGTTGGGTGTTCTCAGCATCTTAGGCAACTAGCTAACTGTATGCTTCACAGAGACCACAAGGACCCCATGTAGCATCCGTGGGGAAACATGGAATCAAGTCAGGAAGGACTGGAGTTGGAGGCTGCAGCTCATCACAGAATCCTCCATTCTCCCTAGAGGAGAAAGTGAGGCCAGAATTAAGGTTAAATTGCCTAAAGGGAATTGTGAAAGGAAATTTATAAGTTGATTTGTCAAGATTAGTCTAAACTTTCAGGCAGGAGTAAAGTAGGTTAGAAAATACACATCAGTGAGTTTTCAGAATTCTTTGCTTTAACTGGATGCTTCTGCTAAGGTGTCTAATCATAAGATTTTGTTGTTCACTAAAGGTCTGATTGTAGTGATATTGAAAGAGATGGAGAGGTTGGAAAGGGACCAGGTTTATGAGAAAGAAAAGTTTAGTTATCAGTGTATTGAATTTAAGGTGTTGATGTTCGTAGGTGGAAATAAATGTGTGCAAAAGTTCTTTTTAAACTGAAAAGACCCATACATGTTCAAGTTAATATAGTTGAAGTGAAGATACTCAGAAGTGATCTGGCCACATGTATTTGAGAATACAGGCTAGGAGTGAGATTGGCGATTGTCAGCACAGAGGTAATAGCTAATAGAACAAATTCAGAGTTAACAGAGAGTGGGAAGAAGAGAAATGTGAGTAGTGTTTGTTGTTGTTCAGTCACTACGTTGTGTCTGACTCTGCAACCCCATGCACTGTAGCACACCAAGCTTCCTTGTCCTTCATTACCTCCCAGAGTTTGCTCAAACTCACGTTCATTGAGTCTGTGATGCCATCCAACTATCTCATCCTCTGTTGCCACTTTCTCTTCCTGTCCTCAATATTTGCCAGCATCAGGGTCTTTTCCAATGAGTCGGCTCTTCCCATCAGGTGGCCAAAGTGTTAGAGCCTCAGCTTCAGCATCAGTTCTTCAATGAATATTCAAGGTTGATTTCCTTTAGGATTGACTGGTCTGTTCTCCTTGCTGTCCACAGGACTCTCAAAGGTCTTCTCCAGCACCACATTTTGAAAGCATCAATTCTTTGGCATTCAACCTTCTTTATGGTTCATCCTCTCACATTATGACTACTGGAAAAATTATAGCTTTGTCTACTTTGTTGGCAACCTGATGTATCTTGGTTTTAATACTCTGTCTAGGTTTGTCATAGCTTTTCTTCCAAGGAGCAAGTGTTTTAATTTCATGGCTTTAGTCACTGTCTGTACTAATTTTGCAGCTCAAGAAAATGAAATCGTCCACTGTTTCCATTTTTTCTTCCTCTGTTTGCCATGAAGTGACAGGACCATATGCCTGATCTTAGTGTTTTGAATGTTGAGTTTTAAGTCAGCTTTTTCACTCTCCTCTTTCACCTTCATCAATGGGCTCTTTAGTTCCTCTTCATTTTCTGCCATTAGAATGGTATCATCTGCATATCTGAGGTTATTGATATTTCTCCTGGCAATCTTGATTCCAGCTTGTGATTCATCTGGCCTGTCATTTTGTATGATGTACGCTGCATATGTTAAATAAGCAGAGTGACAATATACAGCCTTGACATACTCCTTCCTCATTTTGAGCCAGTCCATTGTTTCATGTTCAGTTCTAACTGTTGATTCTTGATCTGCATACAGGTTTCTCAGAAGGCAGGAAAGGTAGTCTGGTATTCTTATCTCTTTAAGAATTTTTCAGAGTTTGTTGTGATCCACACAAAGGCTTTAGCATAGTCAATGAAGCAGAAATAGATGTTTTCCTGGAATCCCCTTGGCTTCCTCCGTGATCCAGCAAATGTTGGCAGTTTGATATCTGGTTCCTTTGCCTTTTCTAAATCCAGCTTGTACATCTGGAATTTCTTAGTTCACATACTGCTGAGGCTTAGCTTGAAGGATTTTGAGCATTACCTTGCTAGTGTGTGAAATGAGTACAGTTGTACATAGTTTGAACATTCTTTGGCATTGCCTTTCTTTGGGATTAGAATGAAAACTGACCTTTTCTATTCCTGTGGCCACTGCTGAGTTTTCCAACTTTGCTGGCATATTGAGTGCAGCACTTTCACAGCATCATATTTTAGAATTTGAAATAGCTCAGCTGGAATTCTGTCATCTCTGCTATCTTTTTTCATAGTAATGCTTCCTAAGGTCCACTTGACTTCACACTCCAGGATGTCTGGCTCTAGGTGAGTGATCACATCATCATGGTTAGCTGGGTCATTAAGACCCTTTTGTATAGTTCTGTGCATTCTTGCCACCTCTTCTTAATCTCTTCTGCTTTCATTAGTTCCTTGCTGTTTCTTTCCTTTATGGTGCCCATCTTTGCATGAAATGTTCCCTTGGTTTCTCCAATTTTCTTGAAGACATCTCCAGTCTTTCCTATTCTATTCTTTTCCTCTGTTTGTTTGCATTGTTCACTTAAGAAGGCTTTCTTATCTCTCCTTGCTGTTCTGGAAGTCTGCATTCAGTTGGGTATATTTTTCCCTTTCTCCTTTGCCTTTTGCTTCTCTTCTTTTCTCAGCTCTTTGTAAGGCCTCCTCAGAAAACCACTTTGCCTTCTTGCATTTCTTTCAAAGTCATTGAATTTTTATCATCTTTAATTTTTATCATGAACCACTCTTCCATATGAATACTCTTGGGAGAAATACACTTTCTGACTGATAGAGACAGGTGACAACTTAGGCTATTCCACTGTTCTGGAATGCCCTCCCTAGCCTATGCAAATCATGCCTTTCCCTAGGTCCAATTTGAGTCTTACTTTACCTTCTTATTTTTTCTCTGTAGCACCTGTCATCTTTGAACTTATTATATAGTCATTTCTTTTGTTCATTGCTTTTCCTCTCTTTCCTGGCATGTGAGCTCCTAGAGAAAGAGATTTCTGTGTCATTTCTTCACTGGTATTCTCACTTTGAGAACCATCACTGATACATTGATACTGAAATAGATATTTGTTGAATATCTATTTTGTTCTGGCTTTAGTTAAAACACTTCCTGAATGTCCTGTACCCTCTGCAGAGTATGTGCGCATGTGTGCGTGTGTGCATGTATGCATGTGTGTGTGAGTGCTCTTTAAGGAGAATTTTATTGGAATGCCCTGTTTCTTTTCCTATCCAATTTCTGCTTGTATTTTCTCTTTTAGAAAGCACTCTCTCTGTTCACTGTCTGATTTTGGTGTTCTTTCACTTTGTTTTTATTGGCCCCCTTATTTACATGCATCACTCATTAGTGCATGCCTCATACATCTCATACATTCTTGTTTGATTTGCATATCTGTAATTGCCACTGTACTTGACATTCTTTGAGTATAATGACCAGTGTAACCTTCCTATCTGTCTATAACATCTAGAATGATATGTAGATACAGTAAGTTCTAAATACATACTTATTTTTCAATAATGAAGGAAGTTAGAGTTGAGTCAAATCCTTATAAACATATTTTGCTTCCCCAGTGCAAAATAGACCCTTCTAGAAGTCATGTCTTTTTTTTTCTGGTTAGTAATTTACCTATTTAGTCTTGTGAACATAATTAACCAGATTTAGCAGTCTTGTGTTGACTTTCTAGTAAGTCTAATAAGAGTTAGTTTTGAAAGAACAGGCTCATGTCTGAGTTTTTGATGCTCAGAAATTTCTTTACTGCAAAAGGTATTTTGTTCATTCTACCCAACTACAACCTTTGTAATTTCTGCAGTGTAATGTGACAACTTCTCTTTGCAGAGTTATTTCTATTATGATGTCTGTGGACTCTGGCCTTGGCTCCCCTATTTTACTTGTCCTTTCTTGGGTATTCTAATTACCATGTCTCTTCTATTAAATAATCCAGCTCTCGATTATTGAGGCTAATTATGGATAGCAGTAATAACTGAAAACCATTTACACAAACCTCAAATTACACCTTAAAATGTTCCATTCTTGGGAAGTCAACATGGAAAGATGGGCAAAAAAAAAAAAAAAAGAAAAAATACCTCTCTGTGAATGAGGAAACTTGCATTCTATGCTTGATTCTCTTAGCTCTCAGATTTTGTACTCGGTATGAACTGTGTATGTCAAATGTATTGATAGGAAACTTTGCCTGAGAGATGGTCATACCGAGAGGGACAAACAAGGCCTAATTATTTTTAAAACTTGGAAAAGTAACTCCTCAACACATAAGAGCTAAAAATACACAGGTGGTTTCCTTAATGCCTGACTTAATTCCAGTAAGAGCTTAATACATTAGAAAATTATGGCACCAGATCATGTCTTCTTTCATACATCAGGGAAAGACTCCAACATCTAGTTTTATTTATGGAAAGATTCATTGCCTTGAACTTTTACTTTAGAAAACGTTCTTTTCCTTGGGAAAGAATATATTTGCATACTAGTTTTCTTGGCATTCATATGTTCAAGGCTCAGTGCCAGGTTAGAGCTACCACATGCATACTCTATCTTCACAGTCCTTTTGGTGTTGCCTTATTATTTGATGATTAGAAGGAATAATGAAGCGATGTTAGTTAACTGTAGATAAAGTTGATTTTGTCTTATATTGATCCGAAGAGTTCCATTTAAAGTATTATGGACATTATAGAGGTCTTCTAGATTTACTTCTGAGTCTATAATTATTGATTGGTACATTGGAATGTTGTGGTGTTTTTGTATTTGCTTATAACTAGTACTATAGGTGAATTTTGATTCTTTTTGAAAATTTCATATAGATGAAGTCATTGTGTCTGGCATTGAGGGTTACAAATTCAATGTCTTATAATCCTTGCCATTAGGGAGTTAACAACCTGGTCAAAGGTGATAATCATGAAAAAATTTAAAGAAATGCTATAACATTTGTAGTGCTGTTATAGAAGTATTATTTATCAGGTATAATAAGGTAGTCAGTTTTTATGAAGGTGATAAGATTGGCTTTGGAAGAGATACTTTTAAAAAGAGGAATGAGTATTTCCAAGGTTGACTGTGTCAATTAGCTTTGCTGTGTAGCAAATCATCTCACAACTTAGTAGCTTAAAGACATGGGAATATCAGACCACTTTAACTGCCTCCTGAGAAACCTGAATCCACGTCAAGAAGCAACAGTTGGAATTGGACATGAAACAATAGGCTGTTTCAAAATTCAGAAAGGAGTATGTCAAGACTGTATATTGTCACCCTGCTTATTTACCTTACATGAAAAGTACCTCATGTGAAATGCTAGATTGGCTGAAGCGCAAGCTGGAATCAGGATTGCCATGAGAAATATCAGTAACTTCAGATATGCAGATGACACCACCCTAATGGCAGAGAGTGAAGAGGAACTAGAGAGCCTCTTGATGAAAGTGAAAGAGGAGAGTGAAAAAGCTGGCTTAAAACTCAACATTCAAAAAACAAAGATCATGGCATCTGATTCCACCACTTCATGGCAAATAGATGGGGAAACAATGGAAACAGTGACAGACTTTATTTTCTTGGGCTCCAAAATCACTGCAGATGGTGACTGTAGCCACAAAATTAAAAGACACTTGCTCCGTGGAAGAAAAACTATGATGAACCTAGACAGCATATTAAAAAGTAGAGCCATCACTTTCCTGACAAAGACCTGTATAGTCAAAGCTTTGATGTTTCCAGTAGTCATATATGGATGTGAGAGTTGGATCATAAAGAAGGCTGAGTGCCACAGAATCGATGCTTTCTGTGCTTCTGGGGAAAGGGAGACTCTTGAGAGTCTCCAGTCAAAGGAGATCAAACCAGTCAATCCTAAAGGAAATCAATCCTAAGTGTTCATTGGAAGGATTGATACTGAAGCAGAAGCTTCAGTACTTTGGCCACCTGCTGTGAAGAACTGACTCCTTGGGAAAGACTCTGATGCTGGGAAAGATTGAAGGCAGGAGGAGAAGGGGATGACAGAGGATGGGATGGTTGGATGGCATCACTGAATCAATGGACATGGGTTTGAACAAACTCTGGGAGATAGTGAAGCACCAGGGAAGCCTGGTGTGTTGCAGTGCATGGGGTCCCAGAGAGTTGAACACGACTAACTGACTGAACAACAACATTGTCAGTTTTGAGCTGAGTTTAGCTGGATGATTTTTCTGCTCTGTACTTGGGTATTGCTTAGCTGGGGATACTGTAACAAATTACAACAAACTTGGTACTGTGTCCGACTCTGCGACCCAATGAACTACAGCACACCAGGCTTCCCTGTCCCTTACCATCTCTCCAAATTTGCTCAAACTTATGGCAGAAAGTGAAGAAGAACTAAAGAGCCTCTTGATGAAAGTGAAAGAGGAGAGTGAACAAGTTGGCTTAAAGCTCAACATTCAGAAAACTAAGATCATGGCATCCGGTCCCATCACTTCATGGCCAATAGATGGGGAAACAGTGGAGACAGTGGCTGACTTTTATTTTTCTGGGCTCCAAAATCACTGCAGATGGTGATTGCAGCCATGAAATTAAAAGATGCTTACTCCTTGGAAGGAAAGTTATGACCAACCTAGACAGCATATTGAAAAGCAGGACATTACTTTGTCAACAAAGATACATCTTGTCAAGGCTATGGTTTTCCAGTAGTCATGTGTGTATGTGAGAGTTGGACTATAAAGAAAGCTGAGTGCCAAATAATTGATGCTTTTGAACTATGGTATTGGAGAAGACTCTTGAGAGTCCCTTGGACTACAAGAAGATCCAACCAGTCCATCCTAAAGGAGATCAGTCCTGGGTGTTCATTGCAAGGACTGATGTTGAAGCTGAATTTCTAATACTTTGGCCACCTGATGAGAAGAGCTGACTTATTTGAAAAGACCCTGATGCTGGCAAAGGTTGAGGGAAGGAGGAGAAGGGGATGACAGAGGATGAGAAGGGGACGACAGAGGATGAGATGGCTGGATTGCATCACCGACTCAATGGACATGATTTTGGGTAGTCTCTAGGAGTTGGTGACGGACAGGGAGGCCTGGAGTGCTTTGGTTCATGGGGTCGCAGAGTTGGACATGACTGAGTGACTGAACTGAACTGAATTACTTTACAACATTGTAGTGATTTTTGCCATACATTGACATGAATCAGCCATGGGTGTACATGTGTTCCCCATCCTGAACCCCCCTCCACCTCCCTCCCATCCCATCCCTCAGGGGTATCCCAGTGCACCGGCCCTGAGCACCCTGTCTCATGCATCAAACCTGGACTGGCGATCTATTTCACATATGGTAATATACATGCTTCAATGCTATTCTCTCAAATCATCGCACCCTCGCCTTTTCCCATAAGAGTCCAAAAGTCTGTTCTTTACATCTGTGTCTCTTTTGCTGTCTCGCATGTAGGGTCATCGTTACCATCTTTCTAAATTCCATATATATGCGTTAATATACTGTGTTGGTGTTTTTCTTTCTGACTTACTTCACTCTGTATAATAGGCTCCAGTTTCATTCACCTCATTAGAACTGATTCAAATACATTCTTTTTAATAGTTGAGTAATATTCCATTGTGTATATGTACCACAGCTTTCTTATCCATTCATAAGCCCATGGACATCTAGGTTGCTTCCATGTCCTAGCTATTGTGAATAGTGCTGCAATGAACATTGGGGTACACATGTCTCTTTCAGTTTTGGTTTCCTTGGTGTTTATGCCCAGCAGTGGGATGCTGGGTCATATGGCAGTTCTGTTTCCAGTTTTTAAAGGAATCTCCACACTGTTCTCCATAGTGGCTGTACTAGTTTGCATTCCCACCAACAGTGTAAGAGGGTTCCCTTTTCTCCACTCCCTCTCCAGCATTTATTGTTTGTAGGGTTTTTGATAGCAGCTGTTCTGACTGGCGTGAGATGGTACTTTGTTGTGGTTTTGATTTGCATTTCTCTGATGAGTGATGTTGAGCATCTTTTCATGTGCTTGTTAGCCATCTGTATGTCTTCTTTGGAGTAATATCTGTTTAGTTCTTTAGCCCATTTTTTGATTGGGTTATTTATGTTTCTGGAATTGAGCTGCAGGAGCTGCTTGTATATTTTTGAGATTAATTCTTTGTCAGTTGCTTCATTTGCTATTATTTTCTCCCATTTGGAAGACTGTCTTTTCACCCTTCTTATAGTTTCCTTCATTGTACAAAAGCGTTTAAGTTTCATTAGGTCCCATTTGTTTATTTTTGCTTTTCTTTCCATTAGTCTGAGAGGTGGGTCATAGAAGATCCTGCTGTGATTTATGTCAGAGAGTGTTTTGCCTATGTTTTCCTCTAGGAGTTTTATAGTTTCTGGTCTTATGTTTAGATCTTTAATCCATTTTGAGTTTATTTTTGTGTATGGTGTTAGAAAGTGTATGGTTTAATTCTTTTACAAGTGGTTGACCAGTTTTCCCAGCACCACTTGTTAAAGAGATTGTCTGTTCTCCATTGTGTATTCTTGCCTCCTTTGTCAAAGATAAGGTGTCCATAGGTGCATGGATTTGTCTCTGGGCTTTCAATTTTGTTCCATTGATCTATATTTCTGTCTTTGTGCCAGTACTCTCCTGTCTTGATGACTGTAACTTTGTAGTATAGTTTGAAGTCAGATAGAAATTGACTCCTTCAGTTCCATTCTTCTTTCTCAAGATTGCTTTGGCTATTCGAGGTTTTTTTTTTTTTTTTGTATTTCCATACAAATTGTGCAATTATTTGTTCTAGTTCTCTGAAAAATTACTAGAGCTAATCAATAAATATTGTAAAGTTGCAGGATATAAAATTAGCACACAGGAATCCCTTGTGTTCCTATGCACTAACAATGAGAAAACAGAAAGAGAAATTAAGGAAACTATTTCAATCACCATTGTAACAAAAAGAATAAAATACTTAGGAATAAATCTACCTAAAGAAACAAAAGACATATATATAGAAAACTATAAAACACTGGTGAAAGAAATCAAAGATGACACAAATAGATGGAGAAATATACCATGTTCGTGAATCATAAGAATCAATATAGTGAAAATGAGTATACTACCCAAAGCAATCTATAGATTCAATGCAGTCCCTATCAAGCTACCAATGGAGCAAGCGTCTTTTAAATTTCGTGGCTTCAGTCGCCATCTGCAGTGATTTTGGAGCACAAGAAAATCAAATCTGACATTGTTTCCACATTTTCCCCATCTATTTGCCATGAAGTGATAGGACTGGATGCCGTGATCTTAGTTTTTTGAATGTTGAGTTTTAAGTCAGCTTTTTCACTCTCCTCTTTGACCTTTACCAACAGGCTGTTTAGGTCCTCTTCACTTTTTGCCATTAAAATGGTATCATCTTCATATCTGAGATTATTCATATTTCTCCTGCCAATCTTGATTCTAGTTTATGATTCATCCAGCCTCACATTTTTGCATGATGTACTCTGCATGTAAGTTAAATAAGCAAGGTGACAATATATAATAGAAAAAATATAAATGTATTATTTAACAGTTTCCATGGACAGAAGTCCAAATCAAGGTGTGACTGAATATTTCCTTTTAAAGGCCCTGAGGGAGAATGTATTCCATGCTTCTCTCCCAGCTTCTGTCTGGCAGCCCTTGCTGTTCCCTGGTTTGTAGATACATTACTCCAATGTCTCTCCACATCTGTCTTTTCCTGATCTCCTCCTTTGTTTCTCTGTCACTTTTCATTTTTTGTCTCTTTTAAGGACACACACAATTGGGTTTCTAGCCCATCAATCCAAGAGACTCTCATTATTCTCTTAGCCAAAGCAAGAGACAGGTCTAGTCCAGATTGAAGAGGTGGGGGGTTAGACTGCAATCCTTGATGAAAGAAGCTATACAGTCACATTGCAAGAGCCATGGATACATAGCAGGAGAAAATTTGGGCCATATTTGTAATCTACCACGCTGGTAAAGAGACATGGCAGGATGGAAGAGAGAGTTGAATAAGGGTGGTAATGGGTACTAAAGTATGAGGCAGGTCCCAGGTCAAGGTAGATTGCATTCATTATCACTACAAGTATTTAGTATTGCTGGTATCATTGTATACATATTTGTGTATCTATGTATGCATTTTATTTGCTTCTTTTTAAACCCTCCAACTTTTCTATTATGGAAATGTTTAAATATACAAACTAAGTGGATGGTATTGTGAACTGCCTTGTATCCAGTGCCCAGCTTCAGCAATTATCAGTGTTTATATGGCATTTGTTGTTGTTCAGTCACTCAGTCGGGTCTGATCTTTGTGACCCCATGGAATGCAGCACGCCATGCTTCCCTGTCCTACACTGTCTCCTGGAGTTTGCTCAAACTCATGTCCATTGACTTGATGATGCCATCCAACCATCTCATCCTCTGTTGCCCCCTTCTCGTCCTCAGTCTTTCCCAGCATCAGGGTCTTTTCCAATGAGTCGGCTCTTGGGAAGTCTTCTAACAGTGATTTTAATTTTCATTTCCCTAATGACTAGTAATATTGAGCATTTTTCTTAGTTTGTTGACAAGTTTTATACTTTACTCTGTGAAGTGACTGTGGAGGTTTTTCCTAGTTGAGTTTGTTGTGTGTGTGTGTTTTCATTTATTATAATAGCTCTTTATGTGCTTTTAAGGGTTCTTTTGATAAGAAGCTTTGAATATGAAATCTAGCATCATTTTTCTTTTATGATTTTTTACTATCTACATCCTAAGAAATCTTTTATCTATTCCAGGTCATGAAAATATTGTTCTGTATTTTTTAAAAAGCTTATAGTGCTTATAGGTTTAACTCTTATGTTTGGTTCAGTGATCCATCTCAAATTAATTTCTGTGTATACTGTGAGTTTTATTGTTTCCATATGGCTAGTCAGTTCTTCAAACACCATTTATTAAAAAGACTTTCCTTTCCCCATTAAATACCTTTGGCATTTTTGTTGAAAATTAGTTGACTGTAAGAGTGTAGGTTTGTTTCTGGAGTCTCCTTTTTGTTCCATTGATCTATTTATCCTCATGTCAATACTGCATTTTCTTGATTACTCTAGATTTATAGTGTGTCTTACAGTCAAATTATGAAAAGCCTCTATCTCTGTTCTTTTTTCATTATTGTTTTGCCATTCTAATCTTTTTGGCATTTCCATAGAAATGTGGAAATCAGCTTGTCAGTTTCTACAAAATATAAAGAAAAAAACTTTCTGGGATTTTCATTTGGATTACATTGCTTTATGGGTCATTTTGGTAAGAATTATTTGAAACATCTTTTAGAGTACATCTTTTAAAACCATATTTTTGCTGATGTCACTCACTAGCTAAAAAGCCTTCACTGGTTCCATAATTACATAGATTAAAGTTTAAGATCTTTAGATGGTTTTATTCCCAAGAGTTTCTTTTCTCTTTATTTAATCCACTGAATGTTGTATCCAGGCTGCTTGTTCTTTCTCATACATAGTCTAAACTTTTCTCCCTCTTCTTCTCTCATTTTCTCCATGCTAGATTTTCTTCACACCTTTTCTCCAAATCCAAAAAGCTCTAATATTACAATTATTTATGTTACAATGTAATAAATTACAAATTAACATTAAGAAGGCTATAAAAATAAATTGCCACATTTAGAATGGATAAGCAATAAGGTCTTACTGTATAGCATAGGGAATGATATCCAATCTCCTGGGATAAGCCATAATGAAAAAGAATATTAAAACATAATGTATATATGTGAAAAACTGAATTACTTTGGTGTACATCAAGGATTGGCACAACATTGTAAATCAACTATATGTCATTAAAAAACAAGCAATAAATTGTCATGGGGCAGATCATTTAAAATTTATACAGCTGTAATTGGAGCACCAGAAAGTAACAAAACCTAATCAAACCTACCAAATAAAAAAAAAACCCCAAATAACAGTCATATTAAAATAGGACTTTACTTTTAAATAGAAAGATGATGGTAATCTGAAGAAAGGGTGGAGGAGGAAACAAGAGCAAAATGCACATTGATCATGAGAACCATGTAAGAAACACTTTCATTCCAGGACATATTTTGCAGACCAAGCCATGAAGAGTAGTGGAATGATGCTGCATTGTGTATCAGTTCAGTTCAGTTCAGTTGCTCAGTCGTGTCCGACTCTGCGACCCATGAATCGCAGCACGCCCAGCCTCCCTGTCCATCACCAACTCCCGGAGTTTACTCAAACTCATGTCCATCGAGTCGGTGATGCCATCCAGCCATCTCATTCTCTGTCGTCTCCTTCTCCTCCTGCTCCCAATCCCTCCCAGCATCAGGGTCTTTTCCAATGAGTCAACTGTTCGCATGAGGTGGCCAAAGTGTTGGATTTTCAGCCTCAGCGTCAGTCCTTCCAATGAACACCCAGGACTGATTTCCTTTAGGATGGACTGGTTGCATCTCCTTGCAGTCCAAGGGACTCTCAAGTGTCTTCTCCAACACTGCAGTTCAAAAGCATCAATTCTTCACCTCTCAGCTTTCTTCACAGTCCAACTCTCACATCCATACATGACCACTGGAAAAACCATAGCCTTGACTAGACGGACACACTTGTTTACTTTTGTTTTTATTTCCATTACTCTAGGAGGTGGGTCATAGAGGATCTTGCTTTGATTTATGTCATAGGCTGTTCTGTCTATGCTTCCCTCTAAGAGCTTTATAGTTTCTGGTCTTACATTTAGGTCTTTAATCCATTTTGAGTTTATCTTTGTGTTTGGTTACAAATTCTAATTTCATTCTTTTACATGTAGCTGTCCAGTTTTCCCAGCACCACTTATTGAAGAAGCTGTCTTTGCCCCATTGCGTATTCTTGTCTCCTTTGTCAAAAATAAGGTACCCATATGTGCATGGGTTTATTTCTGGGCTTTCTGTCTTGTTCCATTAGTTTATATTTCTGTTTTTGCCAAAGCATAGATTTGTATGCTATAGGAATAAACAAACATTTCTCATTGGCAAAAATGTGTTGATGATAATGATTCTTATTTTGATTAATAAAGATATGTTTGAGCCTAGTTATAATGATTTAAAATTCACAGTCTGAAATCACAGTTACTTTTGCACCAATCTCAATGTGAGGAACTAACTGTAATCATTTTTTATTTAACTTTGCAGATTAAAGCAAATATCATTCACATGACCTTGGAGAATTTGTCTCTTTTACTTTTCTATTTGCCATGTTTGACTCTTGAATACTTAGGCATTTTGTTTGAAAAAAAACTCTTCTGTACTTCATTTAAAGTACAGTTCTTAGCATTTAATATTTGCTGAATATATAATCCACTCTAAAAAATCATTTTGTATGAAGTGTCATTTGTTGCCTTCTGAGGGCAGCTATATAGGAATGGAAATTTCATATCTGAGGCCAGAAAGTCTGCAGTTTTTTGCAGCTATGCTTGTTATCTCCTGGTAACCAGTATGTATTATTTTCTGTTTTTCCAGGGTTTCATTCTTCTTCTTCTTCTTCTTTTTTGTACAGTGAAGGCATATGAAACCTTTCTTCATAAGGTTATTGGGGTGATTAAGTGAGATAATGTGATTATATCTTATAAATATGTTGTTATCTTTCCCTTTTCTTCATTCTCATTGTCCTTGCCTGTCCTTCCTGTATTAACCCCACCCAGAGTGGTCTCTCCACAAGCAATAAGAATAGATCTTTGGCAAAGATGAATCAGATCATGCTACTTCTCCCTCTTCTCCTTTAAAACCTTTTGTGATTTCTTATTTCTTAAGTATTAAATTCACAGTTTTTAACAGAGTTTACAAAAGTCTGTAAGATTTTACTCTATGTAATTCTGTTGTTAATGTTTAGTCACTAAGTCGTGTCTGAGTCTTTGTGACACCATGGACTGTAGCCTGCCAGGCTTCTCTGTCGGTGGAATTTCTCAGGCAAGAATACAGGAGTAGTGGCCATTCTCTTCTCCAGGGGATCTTCCCGACCCAGGGATGGGACCTATGTCTCCTGGTTTGGCAGACAGATGATCACTGAGCTACTTAGGAAGCCCATGTAATTTCTACATCCCTCTGAACTTCCTTCAATCTAACCACGTTGAGCTTCTTAGTTTCACTGCTTGTGTAATACATTTTCTTTTCTTGGAAAGATGAAAGGTTTAAGGAATAACATATTTAAGTTGGAGGCAAGCAGCCAAAATCAGGAGCTCAGTTGTAGCCATGTCCAGCTTTAGATGTCTAGTCACCTTCCAAGTGGAGATATCAAGTAGGCCACTGGATGTACACAGTTCAACTTTGGGTGAGAGGCCTGTTTGGAGATATAAATGGAGCTGGCACAAAAAGGGTATTTTAAAGTCATGGGATGGAAAGTGTTCACCAAGTCCTCTGCCTTTTGTCTGTTCACTTTTTTCTTTTCTTTTTTTAAATCTCTGAGAATCTACTTATAAGTCAGGATCGAGCTTCTGCATCTTTTGCCCAGTGAAGACTTGCTCTGCTGTTTCATGTATGGTCATTGTACTGCACTCTTCATATAGCTTCTGATATGTCCTGTTACAATTGCTATTTTTTAAAATAGGTTTTCTTTTGCAACTAGACCAGAATTTTTTTTTTTTTATGGAGTCAGTACCATATCTTATTTTTGTTTGTAACTCTGGTATAGCAGATGCTTAATAAGCATATCTTAAATAAATGATTACAAAGTGACTCAAAATATGTTTAAGTGATCAAGTCTGGCCTGTTGGGGCTAAGGAAGGACTGCCTACACTGAGTCTGCCTGCTGTGCTTAAGGGAATTGCCTTTAAATCATGTGCTCTGTATTGAGGCAGAGGAAAAATTGAGTACAATAGTAGTATTTAAGTTTTTAAGATTTCTTTGATATCTATATCTTACAATAAAAACCACACTGAGGATTTGAGAACTTCAAATATTTCTATTTTGCATTAAGTGCAGCTGGACAGGAAACCATTTGATTCAATGCATTTTCTTTTCATTTGTTTTTAAAACTATTATTCATTTGTTTTTATTGTATTAGTAAAAGAAAATGTTCATTTTTTATTTTTTTGAGTATTTCAAATACTTTCAGATTGTTAATTTTATAGCTTGGCCTTGTCAGAAAAAAAATTAGATGAAAGTTTTAATTCTATAGATCACTCAACCTTTAAGTAGCTGATTCAAGTGAATTGTACATTCCCTTCAATCTTTTTCTTTGGGGATATACTCATATTTTCATTGATTTGTAAGAGTTCTTTACATATTAGATGAAATATATGAAACATTTTTTATAGGTCAAAAACAGTGAATATTCACAACTTCATATAGTTCAACTTAAATCATATATTTTATGTTGGTTGCCAAGGTTTTCCCCAGTTTGTCTGTCTTTTGTTCTTTTTACTATGATGTATTTTTAAAGCATATAACAAGTTTAAAACTTTTTTGTGGTTTAATTTAGAGATCCTTTGCTTTGTAGTTTTCCTCTGTTGCTTTCTCACAGCAAAGTTCTTTCCATCTCAAGGGCAGATAAATATTTTTGTAGTTTCATATTTTTAAATTTAACTTTTAAAATCCATCTGGAATTGTGTTTGAATGTATTGTTAGGGCCAGGATCTGTTTACTGAATGATGAAACAATTACTTTCGGATTCCTGAGCTAGCTCTATTGTTTAATTTCATGCTCCATTGCTAAAATCACAAAATTATTGTGTCCTAGTAATATAACATCTTTGACCTTGAGTCCTCATAAAATACATTATTCTGGTTCCTTGGTTTCTCTGATGTATTTCAAGGACCAGTAATAATCCTGAGACTTAATTTGGCAGTGTTAACTCTACTTTAAATGTGTAAGTAATGGGGTACACAATACTTGATTTACTTGATGACATCTTCCAGCATAAAATTCTATCACTCACAAAACTTTACACAATGTCACATGGACAATAAACATTGTGTAAGAAGATATTTTTTAAGTAGAAAGATTTTAAAAAATATCTTGATTTTAATGTAAAAAAATTTTTCTATTTAAATTGGGCTTTATACTTAAGTTGGGCTTAACTTTAGAAATGATATACATGTATATTAAAAATTTTCCTTTGTGTTTAAGATAGTGAGTGATGACATTGCTTATATATTAAGTATATATATAGGCCTGTGTCAAACTGCCTGTCCCATCATAGACAGAAATTTCACTGATTTATTCTAAAGTTTTTAGAGCTTGTATTAGTGTTCCTATGGAATAAAACATGCAATGTTAAATGAATTCAGCTATTCTAAATTTTTGTTATTTGATCCAAATTGTATGTAATGGCTCTAATGCCATTGATAAGGAAAAAGTAAATTGCTTAAGTTTTATAATTTAGCGTGAAGACATTCTGGAGACCGTCGGTAAGCTGTTTCAGTAAAGAAAGATCCTGGCTTGTCTCTTTTCCTTTTGAACACCTCAAAACATCAGTAAAGAATTTTTTCTTTTTGAGACACTGAAGAAAATATGTGTATATACCACTATCAAACTCTGTCTGAACTCAGAAACTTAATAGGTTCAGATAAATTTTTAGATAAATTCCTGGGTTTAAATTATTGCTTTTTGCCATCTAAAACAGTGGGATGTAACTGATTCTCTAATAAGCTATCCAGTTCAAAGACCAAATAAATTTGGATAGCAAGGTATACTTATATTGGCTCATGCTAGGTTTCCTTTATAATGGACCACTCAAAGGGTGAAGATGAAATGGATATAACCCTTCTGGATTCAATGAGTTGATGATTACCACATTATCTGAGAACCTCTGCCATTTAGTCTCCTAGTGTTTCCTTAGGACTTATTGTGTTCCCAGACTTCAGTAGGTCTGAGTAGAATGGGAAACAGACTAACTCAATAGGGACAGAGGTTTGCCCTCTTGAAATGAGTTTGTGGAAGCTGAGATTTCTGAGGCCTCTAGGTGGCTTCAGTTGCCTGAAAAGGTCAGGTCCAGAGGCTCTGTAGGGGTGACAACATTTTATTTTAGGAAAATAATTTTATTTGGGAGTATTTATTTTCTGAGCTAGATTGGCAGAAACGAGTTTGTTCGACTTCAGGACCTTTGAGGATCACCTGCTTCACCTTCTCATTTCAGAAATAAGGGCATTTAGGAAGACTTTACCAAGTTGACTCAAGTTGGGCAGAGTTAGAGCTAAAACCTAAATATCCTTTTAGCTTTTAGCTAGTTTTTTAATCTGTTGAATCAGTGATCCCAATCTATTTTTTATTATTATGAAGTCACAGTACAGAATTATGTATAAGCCCTGGAGAGAGATTGTGTAAGAATATTGTGTTTAAAACAGATGGTAAAGTTGCTGGTGGCCACCTTATGGGATGGATTGAGCAATGATAGTGTTTACTCTTAGTCAAGCTGAACTTTTAGATTAATGAGCTACATTTTGTCATGGCCAAAAGAATTTAAAAATTCTTATTTGTTCTGAATGAGTCCTGCTGCTACTGCTGCTAAGTTGCTTCAGTCGTGTCCGACTCTGTGCGACCCCATAGACAGCAGCCCATCAGGCTCCTCTGTCCCTGGGATTCTCCAGGAAAGAACACTGGAGTGGGTTGCCATTTCCTTCTCCAATGCATGAAAGTGGAGTGAAAGTTAAGTCACTCAGTTGTGTCCGACTCTTCGAGACCCCATGAACTGTAGCCTACCAGGCTCCTCCGTCCATGGGATTTTCCAGGCAAGAGGACTGGAGTGGGTTGCCATTTCCTTCTCCATTTCTTTGGAGAAGGAATGAGTCCTAGACCTTTATATATCCTAACTCCTTTTCTTCAGATGAATAGCAACATTTTTATTTTCAAGTTATTGTATCTCTCTCCAGTTTTCTGTTGTTTCTGATTAATATTTAACCTTTATAACAGGGTTGGAAAACTTTTGTAAAAATCAAAAGCCAGTAGAAAATGCAACAAACAAAGTCAAAATGACTCACAATATTGAGTTTCTTTCCCTCTGGGCAGGGTCGGGAGGAAGCAAATGGTATAATTTCATCTACTTCTATAGTAAGTTCAGGAAAACATACAACTTTTATTTTTAAACATTTATGCTTAAGTTATCTATAATTTATATATATTATGGCTATTTCTAGAGAATAACAGAGATAAGGGAGGCTTTAAGAAAGACAAAAAGAATGAAAGGGTAGGGAGGAAAAGAGATAATCAGGATGATAAGAGTGATGGGGAAAGAGCTAGTAAGAGAGAAAGGGAGACTTGTATCTAAAAGTGAAGGGAGAGAGAACAGACCAGAGAGCTCCTTGAGTAGGAGTGCATGTGAAGGAAGCCATGGTGAGTGGGCCTGGGGAGGGAGGGGGAGCATATGTCCCAAGGGCAGAGAGAAGCAAAAGGAAAAGAGAAGGAAAAGAGAAGGGCCCACATTTCTTTTCATGGCCTCCTCCATTTTCTTGATGGTATGCTGAAGCTGAATTGAATGAAAGTGTAGTTGGTCAAGTCTACATCCATTAAACATTTTTAATTATGTCTCATTTTCTCTTCCTTTTTTTTTTTTTTTTTAAGTGATTTAAAGGGAGTGATAGTCACTCTGAGTGATGAAGGTCACTTGCAGTGTTCATACCTGGGGACAGATCCTTCTTTGTTCCAAGCTCCAAAAGTTGAATCTAGAGAACTAAACTATGATGAACTTGATAAGGAGTTGAAAGAACTTCAGAAAGTCATCAAAAATGTTAACAAATCACAAGGTATCTCATTTTCAGCTTTCTATTATAATATTCATTGTAGAATTTATATTATTTTGTATATGGATAGTATTTTGTACGTGTTGATTTTCTCCCCCAGGCTTAATTAAAGTCATTTTTGTAAAAACAGCACTGCTCTTTAACATACTAGTCTTTGTGCTTAATTTGTATATTATAGCTTCTGAAAAATATGTCCTATTTAAGATAATACTTTTGTTAGTGTGTTTCACAGACAGTGCTATCTAGGTTTTTTCTTTAAACTCTAAGAAAGAACATATATTTCTTCAGGTAGTGATTTTAGGCCTTTAGTAGAACATTAAAGTTTAGAGTGATCATTTATTAACTTCTAATATCCCTGAAAAAATGTTAGTTGCTTCTTTTAAAGGAAACCAGAGCAGTACATGAGTTACCACTTTATTACTAAAAATGTAGTCATTTGCAACCTAGTGAGGTAATTTATGTTTGTAGTTAATTAGCCATCCAAATGGAGTGTAGCTGGTGGTATGCTGATTTCTAGTGACTCAGAGGCTGATGATATTTTCAGTTCCTGAGTTTTGTATAACTCAATATTATCTTACTTTGGGATTCACAAGGGTATAATTTTATTATAAATTAAAAGGAGAAAGAAAACACCAATCCTGAAGTTTGAGTTGGACATGTGAAAAGCATTACTTTAAGTTCCCTTCTCAGGGTCAGGTAAAAGTATTTTTTTAATGAGAAAAAATATGGACTATTTTCACATAAAAGAAATGTTAAAACAAGTAGAAATAATAAAAGAGGCAGAGCATCAAAAGCCAACCAAAACAACAGAGCCAATCGTAATCCTGGTCCAGTCACTTTCCTAGAGTTATGTATCTTTGAGTCTATATTACCAAGAGAGATTCAGAGGAATTTATTTAATGTATTTCAAAATGTGAATATTAAAATTGTTTTGTTTTGGTTTTACACTTTCTCTTAGAAAGTTTTGAAAGTAAACAGGTGAAACTTGGGTCTTTTAAGTACCTCCAAATATTTAAAAACCCATTTGTTGTCAGCATCCTCTAGTCAAATAGAGAATAGTTAAAATTGGGTGTGTCATATTGCAATATACACATTTCCCATTTTTGATACTAGTGTTTTGGAATTAATGGAATATAAGTCTCATTTTGTCATTTAAAAATATGATTGGGGAAGAGTGGCATATATGTGTGTGTGTGTGTGTGTGTGTGTGTGTGTATGAGAAACATGAAATTTCCAGAGTTCATTAAATTTAATGTAACTTTTCACTCCAAGTTTTGTGTCTTGAGATTGTGGCATTTCTGTAAACAATGTGCTAATGATATTTTGATTAACACTTGATTATGTAAAACATTTCTCAGAAAAATCCCTTATAGCTAAGTTACTTTTTGGTGGCCAAAATAGTGCCCTTGAGTACTCCAGTCTTTTCACCCAGGGATAGGCTGTTTTACTTGTCATTACCCTGATTCTTCTTTGTATATTGAAGTAACTGCTAATTAAGCTAGGGATGAACCCACAGACTTGAGTGCAAAGTTTATTATTTACATAATCTCAAAGTTAATATTTGAAGTTCTCTGCCCCTTCTTTGCCACCATCATTTGATTTTATTCCTAAAAATGAAACAAAGACTCGTTTTAAGAAAAGGAGAGACTTTTAACATAGTTTATTTCTAGAATATGGAAAAAATTTACTGTTTTTTGCACTTATAAAATTGTGGTGTATTTGTTCATTAAAATACCTGTAATTATATAAAAGCACCAGATCATTTCACTATAGAAGATTATGAGAAGTTAAAACTCCAAACTTTTTGATGACCTCATTATTCATTTAAATGCCACCTATTTTAGTAGAGTGACTTTAACTTGCAAAAAAAATGTTCTTTTCAGTCTTGTGGGTTATGTTCAGCACTTAAAGTTTTTTTTATTTCTTCAAAGCAAGAATTGCAGCAAAATATAAAGCCAATTTAAAAAGTACATTTTGTTGTACACATGGTGTATATTATCTACCATAATAAAAGTGTTTTTGAAGCTGATTTTATGTGTGTAAGTTATATGAGGAGTGTCTGTTATAAGCATGAAATAATATCAATAGTAATAATTTCTGTATGGCTTACGGATTTTGAAGCTTTTCATATTCAACTCATTAGTGAGAATCCTGCCTTGCATTTCTGTTACCAGTAGTCAACAACATCTGTTGGTAGACACTTTCAAAAATAGAGTTTCTTTGTGAACTCTATTTATTTAGATAGTTGATATATTCTTTCCTTGGGATAAGTATGAAGGAATAAGTACAGTGTTGACATAGACTCCCACACAGCATGTCTTCAGGAAGGAAAAGAGAGCAGTAAGATATAGGTGTATAAATGAAAGTCTGCACCCATTTGAAATATGTCTAGGCTAACTTAAGGTGCTTCTACCATTGAGTGGTAGAAACATTCGTGCTTGGTAACCTTGTTGGAAATTGTGCTGGGTTTGGGGGATGTTCCCTCTCAGGGTCAAAGGGTTATTTCAGCAGTTCCAGGCAATATGTACAAATATGATTTCCAGGGAAGAAGACAGATATTTCTCCCAAGTCTCCCCATTTATTAGGGAGGAATAACTTTCCCAGAACCACATACCAGCACCCCAGCTCCCACCAGTTCTCACCTCACATCTGCCAGGATTAGGTTCCATGCTCAGGCCTGAAATAACAAAAAGTCAGGGGAATGAAATCACCATGCTTGGATTTGACCAATCCAGTGATTAAGGTGGAAGTGAATTAGGGGAATTCGATGGAAGTGAATTAAATGGAAGTGAATCAGCAGAATTAGGGGTCTACCACAAAGGAGGAGGAGAAGGGAAGAATGGATGTTAGGGGGGCAGCCAATAATCTGCACATATATATGTATTATTATGTATTAAGTGAAAGTCACTCAGTTGTGTCTGACTCTGCAACCCCATGAACTGCACAGTCCATGGAATTCTTCAAGCCCAGAATACTAAAATACTGGAGTGGGCAGCCGTTCCCTTCTCCAGGAGATCTTCCCAACCCAGGGATCGAACTCAGGTCTCCCACATTCCAGGTGGATTCTTTACCAGCTGAGCCACCAGGGAAGCCCTATGTATGTATATATATACATACGTATGCATGTGCATATGTATTATTTATGTTTCTTGTTTATTTAGGGTCTCTATGGCTTGTTCATAATATCTCATTATGTACTATAAATGTTTTTGAAATTATGAAATTTTAAGTTGAAAATAAAATGAATATGGTAAAAATAATTCAAATAGTACTGAAAGCATAAAACCCAGGTCTTAGTTCTACTGGAATGTCTAAATGTAACCTTTATTAATAGTTTTGTGTATTCTGTAAGAAAGTTTTCTGTTTATATAATTGTTTTTACACAGATATGTGTGTATTAGAGACACTGTACTACATCTTGCTTTTTTAGATCAATAGCATATCTTGGAGTTCTTTCCTTCTCGGTATATAAAGATGGATAGCACTCTTACTTAACAGTTTTGGGTTTTGGACCATTGCACAGTATTGATAATACCATAACATAGTTAACTATTTCCCTATTAATAGAAATATAACTTAGATTTAGGCTGTTTTGTTTTTGATAATTACCAGCAACAGAGTGACCCCTTGGACATGAGTATTGGGTAAATGTTTGAAAATAGAATTGTTAGGTCACAGGGTATGTGAATTTTACATTTTTTGTGGTGAATTTTACATTTTGATTTGTTGTTGTTGTTCAGTTGCTAACCTGTGTCCAACTCTCTGCAACCCCACAGACTGCAGCACGCCAGGCTTCCCTGTCCTTCACTATCTTGCAGAGTTTGCTGAAACTCATGTTCATTGAGTTGATGGGGCTATCCAGCCATCTCATTCACCCACTTTCCCTCCTGCCTTCAATCTTTCCCAGCATCAGGGTCTTTTCCAATGAGTCGTCTCTTTGTATCAGGTGGCCAAAGTATTGGAGCTTCAGTTTTGACATCAGTCCTTCCAATGAATATTCAGGGTTGATTTCCTTTAGTATTGACTAGTTTGATCTCCTTTCTGTCCAAGAGACTCTCAAGAGTCTTCTCTGGCACCATAATTAAAAAATATCAATTCTTTGGCACTCAGCCTTCTTTATGGTCCCAACTGTCACATCCATATATGACTATTGTAAAAACTGTATATTTGAGTATATGGACCTTTGTTGGCAAAGTGATGTCTTTGCTTTTTAATATCCTGCCTAGGTTTGTGATAGCTATTCTTCCAAAGAACGAGCATCTTTTAATTTCATGACTGTAGTCACAGTCCACAGGGATTTTGGAGCCCAAGAAAATAAAATCTGTCTTGTTTCCATTGTCTATTTGCCGTGTGTGTGTGTGTGTGTGTGTGTGTGTGTGTGTGTGTGTGTGTGTGTGAGTCGCTTAGTTGTGTCCGACTCTTTGTGACTCCATAGACTGTAGCCGGCCAGGCTCCTCTGTCCATGGAGTTCTCCAGGCAGGAATACTGGAGTGGGTTGCCATTTCCTCACAAAGTGATGGCGAACAATCTTAAGATGTCACGATCTTAGTTTTTTGAATGTTGAGTTTTAAGCGAGTTTTTCCACTCTTCCTCTTTCACCTTTATCAACAGGCTCTTTAGTTCCTCTTTGCGCTCTGCCATTAGGGAGGTATCATCTGCATATCTGAGGTTGTTAATATTTCTCCCGGCAGTTATAGCCCATCTACCCTCATGGGTTATACTCTTTTGGGCTTCTAACAGTAGCTAAGGAGAGGGAATTGAAATTCCTAACATAGGTCAGTCAGTGGGTCACATCTTAGCTCATATCTTTGGGAAAAAAAGAGAGTTTTTCTTTACAGTAATGTAGAGGAGAAAGCTTTTCATCCTGTAATGCATCACTTTTTTTTTTTTTTCAACTTGTAAATACGTTTATGGGATTGTCTTTTGATATAAGGTACAGATAAACCTTAAAATGACTTTATATAGAAATTTTTACTTTATGATTAAATATCTTTTTTTTTTCTCTTAAAATTACAGGTGTTTGGCCCCTGACTGAGAGAGAAGATGACCTGAAAGTCTCTGCCATGGTTTCTCCTAACTTTGATTCAGTATCTGTAGGTGTATTTGCAGACTTTAAGAGGGTTTGTGATAGTGGTGGACTCTGATATATTGGAATCAGATTGTATTGGTTTAAAATCTGGGCCTCCAAATAGAAACTTCAGGGAAGATAACAAGTTTTCGGCCTTGTTACTTTCTAGAAAAAAACATTTCTAGCATCTCAGTGTAATAACAAGTTTCTTAGGCAGGATTTCTATCTTAAAAAAGGGGAAGGGAGGGGGATTGTCAAAGAGGTTCTCACCATTACTCTGAATCTCCCTACTTTATTTTGTTTTTTCAGACTTTTTCAGTACTGGAGTATTGAGACAATCCTACTCCAGATGAATAATACCGAGCCCACTACATTTTTGTTGAATGTTCAATGAGATAATGTTTATGAAAGGCATGACTCAGAGTTTGATAATTTATAGTCTTTAATATATTACAGTGGCTGTGGTGGGAGGGTAGTTTAAGAATAAAGAGTTTGGCCAGGAATTATTTTTTCTCTCATTTCTATTTGTGTGACCTCAGAGCAAGGTATTTAACTTTTTGTCTCAATTTTCTTATCTGTAAAATGGTAATAGTAGTAGAATCCACTTTGTTGACTTATAATAATTAACTAACAAATCATTATAATAGTATTCATGATCATCAACCCCACCACAGCCATCACCATTCCAGTTGTCTTGTGTGTGCTCAGTTGCTGAGTCATGTCTGACTCTTTGTAACCCTGTGGACTGTAGCCTGCGAGGCACCTCTGTCCATGGAATTTTCCAGACAAGAATACTGGAGTGGGTTGCCATTTCCTTCTCCAGGGGATCTTTCCTACCCAGGGTTCAAACCAACGTCTTTTGCATCTCCTGCATTGGCAGGCAGATTCTTTACCACTGCGCCACCTAGGAAAATTGATTGCCATTTCCTTAATGCCAGTCACATAATGGGTATTCAGTATATATTTGCTCTATAAATGAATAATAAAGCTGAAAAACCAGAAAGGGGGGCTGTCCTTGGTTACATTACCTTATCTGTTTGTTTAGTCTTCTTTAAGCACTTGTTAGATTATGGTTGGTTTTCTCTCACTGCCCGCAGTTGGGCCAAAATCTGTCTAGTTTATCTATGTCTGTACCAAGTTGATCAATTTAGGCAAGTGATCAAATTCACTCGTTTTACTGTATATGAGGTCTGTGTCATATAACTTTGCTTAGGAAATGGCTTTGCTATTTAGGTATCAGAACACAACATAGTATGTAATTCCATAGCTTTTTAAAGAATAATCTTAGTACAAACAGCCAACCCAAGTTGTGATAAAAATTGCATTAACATTGCCTTAGTATAGTAAGTTGGATATTCTTAAAAAAAAAAAGTAGGACTATATATGAAAGAAACATTCACCCAGTTGAGTCACATAGTAGAGGTACTGTTCTATAAACTTTGGATATTCAGCACACCATTTCTCACTCTACCTGAAGGGTGTAGTCTGAGTGGAACATTTCTGCTTAGTTAGCTGACAAATGTACACACATTTTCTTGCCTTGGAAATGATTCTTTTTTTCCTTTGGGCAACTTCTGTAATTTTTTTCTAGGTTTTTCTCTTAGACATAGGCTATTTGAAATGAGGAATTCCCTTTCTGTTCTTCAGCAACTTTTGATCTTTGTGAGTAAAGGCTTTATGTAATAGCACTGTATTTTAATATGTATTTCCCTATTGGTAACCTGAAGTGCTTTTTCCTCTTAACTAGGTATCTCTTTCCAGCTCCATTTCCCCCATCTCACGATTTTTTTCCTTCTTAAGAAAGGAAAGGATTCTTGAGAGTATCATATTCATCTCATTGGAAAACATCAGTCCAATGATTTATGTGGCTTTGGTGCCATATTGTCTTCATATAGCTATTTCTCTCTGGCTATAATTTCATGTTTCCAAAGGACTTTTGTCCTTGAAATATCAAGGTGTTTAGGCATGGATTGAAAAGAGTAAGAAACGGGAGATGTTGGTTTCTTTTCTAGATTTGCCGACAGCTAAATGTAAAACATTTCCTGGATTTTAGGTAATACTAGAGCAAAAAGCCTGGCTTAATATTTTATTTTCAGTCATTATTGTGAAAGCACACATCCAAAAAATAATATAATTTGTGCCAGACTGGTGTCTTTTACAGAAGAAACAAATATCGCTATCCTCTCTTCTTGATTGAGAAGTTGAATCAGAGTTCATATACAGTTTCCTATGGAATCATATATAGGATATGTATATCCTTACTCTTAATTATGCTGATGACCATGACATCATACTGATCCCCACTGCTTAGAAGAGGCTTAATTTTTCTCAGTAAAATAATTCCAAGTAGGCTAATTTAAAGTACAATGGATTTATTCATTGGTTGGACAGAGACTTTATGATCATAATTGTTCCCTTAGGAATCCATGTGGGTATTATTAGAAAATATGTTACTCATTGATCTTATTCTGTCATATAGTGACCATATTTTCCTCTCAATCTGCTGCTCTGAAAAATAAGTTATAAATTCTAAGGAAATATTTGCTCTATTATATTCTGAATTCTTTAAGAGATAGGACCAGGTAACCCAGGCTGATCTCAAAGAGTGAAAGAATTTATGATATGTACTAGTAAAACAAACAAACAAACAAACTGCTACTTTTGTTTTATTTTCTAGATGTAAGGCCACTCAATCTTTATATCATTAATTACATGCCTTAGATACATATTATTAATTAGAATAAAGCATACCTTTGGCAAGTTAAAAACACAAGGACCTAAAAAAATGGCATAATGTTTATATAGAAAATATATAGAGGTCTTGTTTTATATAATATAAAGAATGAATTAATAGAATTAGTTTTAGTTTTTAAGGAAATTTGGCAGTATTTTAATAATAAAGTATGTGAACTTTTCTTCCCTTTTTTGGTGGGTGTGTTTTTTAATATTAGTTCATGACTTTCCAAATGAAGCCATCCAAAAAAGCCACAGTGATTCTTTTATTCTGTCATCAGAGTAATAAATC
The DNA here is from genome assembly GCF_019320065.1 of Cervus canadensis. Taxonomy (NCBI): domain Eukaryota; kingdom Metazoa; phylum Chordata; class Mammalia; order Artiodactyla; family Cervidae; genus Cervus; species Cervus canadensis. The sequence goes on along the minus strand of NC_057388.1, from coordinate 59,969,796 downwards.
CTTTTTGCCTTTTTTTTCTTTTGTTGGTGGGAAGTATATATCAAACCCACTGTGTTTACTTACTGATGTATAGTACTTAAACAATTCTTTTCTCCCTTTAATTTTCAATTCTGTGTTTACAGCAAGCTACTGATGCTGAAGTGGGAGCTGACCTTGTCCCTTCAGTCACAGTGAAGGTATTGTGCCATAGTTCTAGGCTCTAATGTGCAAGCAGTATCATGCATTTCATCACATCTGTCACTATTGTCACCCTATAAGTAGCATATGGAAATGTAAAAGAAACACTTGGTGGGCAGAAGAGCTAACACACATTTTTTCCAAAGAGGACATCAAAATGGCCAACAGACACATGAAAAGATGCTTAGCATCACTGATTATCAGGGAAATGCACATCAAAATCACAAGAGATGTCACTTCACAGCTTAGAACGGCTATCATCAAGAAGATAAGAGACAACAGGAGGATGAGGATGTGGTGAGAAGGGAGCCCTTAAATATTGTTGGTGGGAATATAAATCGATCCAACCAGTATGGAGATCAATTGGAGGTTGCTTAAAAAATTAAAAAAAAAAAATCTTCTGTATGATCTAGCAACTCCGCTTCTGGGTATAAATCAAAGGAAATGAAAACAGTATTTCCCATGCAATATATACACTCTCATGCTTATGACAGTATTATTCACAAAATAGCCAAGATACGGAAACAACCCAAATGCCCATCAATGGTTGAATGGATAAAAAAAAGATATGGTACATTTACACCCTAGGATATTATTCAACTATGAGAAGGGAGGATACCCTTCCATTGAGCACACTGTGCCAAGTAAGATAAGATGGACAGAGAAAGACAAGTACTATACGATATCACTTATATGTGGGACTCTGAAAAAGTTAAGCCTGTAAAAACACAGGGTAAAATGGGCTTGAGGCTTCCCAGGTGGCTCAATGGTAATGAATCTGCCTGCCAATGCAGGAGCTGCAGGAGATGTGGGTTTGATCCCTGGGCTTGGAAGATCCCCTGGAGGCAGAAACGGCAACCCGTTCTAGTGTTCTTCCTGGGGTAATCCCATGGACAGAGGAGCCTGGTGGGCTGCAGTCCATGGGATCGCTTATCAGGAGTTTGGGTAAGGTTAAGAGTGATGATTTGAAGGGAATACAGGAGTACACTTGTAATGAGTAGTAAATAAACTATAAATATCTAATGCACAGTGTAATGAATATAAATAATAACATTGCACTATAGTTATGTAATGTGATCAGTATCACTGGATTGGCACTCATATTGACAATGTATAAATATATCAAAGTAACGGCTACGGTCCATAGGGTCACAGATTGTCGGACACGACTGAAGTGACTTAGCGCAACACAGCACACAATGTGCTGTATACCTTAAATATACACAATATTACACATTAAATTTATTAATTTAAAAAAAGATTTCTTGGTTAAAAAAGGAAAAAAAAAAAAGGAAAACCCAAACACTTGACATTTGTAAGTTTTCCTTAGCCTTGGGAAGTAAATAGATAACCTTTATCATTTCCTACAAATATAAAAATAGTATTTATAACAGTATGTATATAATAAAAAATTGTAATGACTTATTTATACCTTTAATTAAATGTGTAGTATGATTTGGGGTTATTTTTTAGAAACAGTATTTAAATATACAAAAGGAATTGTGTCATCACATCCATAGTAGACCAAGCAGTTCGTTTCAGTATTATATGTATATTGGGGAACCATATGAATATTAATAATATCTTTCTTCTATGTGTGTATTTGAAAAGAATTCCCAGCCATCTATCTGCCATAATATTAGCTTTAAATGGATATATTTATAGTAGGAAAATACTAAACGAAGAAGCCGCAGAGTAGAGTAGTGACAAATTGATAGTGCCCCCAAAATACAATATAAAGGATGTGGTTTTGGTTAAGATTTTTAGTCCTGCCATTGTAGAATTTTAGAACTAGGACTCAAATGTAGAACCCTCTTAAGGCATTTAGATTAAAGTGTGGTAATCAGTCAGCACATTATTAAGCTGAAAATATTTATCACTGCCCAGAATTTGGAGCCAGGGAAAGTTGTGGATCTTGGCGATTCACTAAGTCAAAACTTGGACGGGACTTTATATTTTCTTAGATTATGGGTTGCTGTCCTTGGAGGAGCTTGACAGGGCACCAGGCTTTACCAATTGTGTTCGCTTACACTGGACCCAGCGGGTGGCCCAAGTGTGGGGATCTTTGGTAGAAGCTGAAGGGAGCCCAATCTTATAACTGTTTCCTAAGCTAATTTTTTTGGATTCTTGCCACTAGAAACAAGGGTGGTCTTTTCCCAGTCTCCCTTCCCCCTATCCAATCAAAGGCTCTATCTCATTAATACTTCTGAATCTGGAAAAGCTTTAGTGGCAAGAAATCAAACATTTAAGATAAAAAACAATCCTGCAGTGTTCCAGGAATGATCTGTAGACTTTTGTGTAGGGAAATCCCTTTTATATCTATCTACTGATATTGTTCTGACGCATACATATAATAATTCAGGAGCATGTTGTAAATTTGAAAAAAAAACTTGTACCTAAACAAGATCACATTGCTCATACCAACTTTTTCCCCAACTACTAGTTATTGCTGTAAATAAATACACCTTTCCCTCCCATGTAGTTCTTAGACTTTCCTGTGTAACAGCCACCTTCAAATGATGGCATGACAGTACTGGAAATTTCTCCTTCATTATGGGAATTTAACTGTGTTTGAGAATGACTAAGTTACACTCTCTTCCTTATTGGTATGATAAAAGAATAAGAAAGAATGCGATACTCTAGAGTTACACAAAATCAGCTTGACTTTCACAGCGGACACTGTGACTTCCTGTTTCTGCCTGACAGTTCCTATACAAATTTCTGTTATAAATCTCTCCTTATAGCCTTTAATAACAACAGCAGCCAAAATATATAACCATACAAGTTTCCGTCATAATAAATCCTGTTAATTGAGAAAATTTTTCCATCCGTTCCAAGTGAATGAAGATGTGGCTACCTTGAGTATGTGTGCATGATGCGTGACCATCTATTCCAGGCAACCAAGGCGGAGTGGTTGTTAATACCTGGCCTTTGGAGTCATGTTTATATATCTAGGATAAAAATTTGGTATTATATTTCCTAAGGATCATATTTTATTTTGTTAGAAATGGAAAATAGCATGGAAAACACTCATATTCATGTTTCATATTTTCCCCTTAATATTCTATAATTATTTTTCTCTTAAAATGTGAGGTTTATGATCTAGCCAAGTCTTTAACTTTTTTTTTTTTGGCTCAAACACAAGTCTTCTTTGTTACTGTGGTTATTTTTGTCACACATCATCTTGATTCACATTTGAAAATGCCTAGTCCATTGTTGGAATTCAATAAATCTGTGTATAAGAGTTATCACCATCCATCTTCCATCTAAACTAAATGCAAACACTTGTAACAGTGTAAAATTGTATGATTGTTGTCTAAGTATGCATTGTTATGCCTAGCAGAGTCAGAACGTCTGCCGCTTTAAAAGTGGCTTATTACTACTTTAAGGATTTTTTGTTTTCATTTTTAAAACTAAGCTCTTGTGAGACCTTCTTGGTCATTCTTTTCAGCTCACTTGCATATATTGGCTTGATGGTCTTAAACGTGTTTTTGAGTTTCTCTGAACCTCTGTTTTTAAACTGTAAAATGGGGATACTTTTTCATTTGCAGTTATTTTGATTCTTAACCACAGCTAATTAAGAGCATGGGCTCTGGACTCTGACAGACAGAAATTAAATGGTGGTTCTTCCACTTATAATCAGAGTTGCCTTGGTCAAATTATCTAGCTTCTCTGAGCCACAGTTTTCTCTTATGTAATATGGGATATAGTGATAGATAGTACCTGTTTCACAATGTTGTAGTGGGCAAATGAGATAATACACACAAATAATTTATTAGCATGGTTCCATGAATATAGAAAGCTGCTACTGGCTATTATCATTAGTTTTATTTAAAATACATGTCCAGACCAGTATGGCAAAATGGTTGTCTGAGGAGGCCTTACAAACAGCTATGTAAAGAAGAGAAGTGAAAGGCAAAGGAGAAAAGGAAAGATATACCTATTTGAATGCAGAGTTCCAAAGAGTAGCAAGGAGAGAGCAGAAAGCCTTCCTCAGTGATCATTGCAAAGAAATAGAGGTAAGCAATAGAATGGGAAACAGTAGAGCTCTCTTCAAGAAAATTAGATACCAAGGGAACTTTTCATGCAAAGATGGGCTCAATAACAGAAATGATAGGACCTAACAGAAGCTGAAGATACTAAGAAGAGGTGGCAAGAATACACAGAAGAACTGTACAAAAAAAGATCTTCATGACCCAGATAATCACGATGGTGTGATCACTCACCTAGAGCCAGACATCCTGGAATGTGAAGTCAAGTGGGCCTTAGGAAGCATCACTAAGAACAAAGCTAGTGAAGGTGATGGAATTCCAGTCGAGCTATTTCAAAATCATAAAAGATGATGCTGTGAAAGTGCTGCATTTAATATACCAGCAAATTTGGAAAACTCAGCAGTGGCCATAGGACTAGAAAAGGTCAGTTTTCATTCCAATCCCAAAGAAAGGCAATGCCAAAGAATGCTCAAACTACCGCACAATTGCACTCATCTCACACTCTAGCAAATTAATGCTCAAAATTCTCCAAGCCAGGCTTCAACAGTACATGAACCGTGAACTTCCAGATATGCAGGCTGGTTTTAGAAAAGGCAGAGGAACCAGAGATCAAATTGCCAACATCTGTTGGATCATCAGAAAAGCAAGAGAGTTCCAGAAAAACATCTGCTTTATTGACTATGCCAAAGCCTTTGAGGGGATCACAACAAACAGTGGAAAATTCTTAGAGACAGGAATACCAGACCACCTGATCTGCCTCCTGAGAAATCTGTATGGAGGTCAAGAAGCAATAGTTAGGACTGGATATGGAACGACAGACTGGTTCCAAATAGGAAAAGGAGTATGTCAAGGCTGTATATTGTCACCCTACTTATTTAACTTATACGCAGAGTACATCATGAGAAATGCTGGGCTGGAGGAAGCACAAGTTGGAATCAAGATTGCCAGGAGAAATATCAATAACCTCAGATATGCAGATGATACCACCCTTGTGGCAGAAAGTGAAGAAGAACTAAAGAGCCTCTTGATGAAAGTGAAAGAGGAGAGTGAAAAAGTTGGTTTATAACTCAGCATTCAGAAAACTAAGATCATGGCACTTGGTCCCATCACTTCATGTCAAATAGATGGGGAAACAGTGGAAACAGTGACAGATTTTATTTTGGGGGGCTCCAAAATCACTGCAGATGGTGACTGCAGCCATGAAATTAAAAGACACTTGCTTTTTGGAGGAAAAGCTATGACCAACCTAGGCAGCTTATTAAAAAGCAGAGACATTACTCTGCCAACAAAGGTCCGTGTAGCCAAAGCTATGGTTTTTCCAGTATTCATAGATGGATGTTAGAGTTGGACCATAAAGAGAGCTGAGCGCTGAAGAACTGATGCTCAACTGTGGTGTTGGAGAAGACTCTTGAGAGTCCCTTGGACAGCAAGGAGATACAACCATCTTAAAGTCCATCTTAAAGGAAATCAGTCCTGAATATTCATTGGAAGGACTGATGCTGAAGCTGAAACTCCGGTACTTTGGTCACCTGATGCGAAGAACTGACTCATTGGAAGAGACGCTGATGCTGGGAAAGATTGAAGGCAGGAGAAGGGGATGACAGAGGATGAGTTGGTTGGATGGCATCATCAACTCAATGGACATGAGTTTGAGTAAACTCTAGGAGTTGGTGATAGACAGGGAGGCCAGGCATGCTGCATTCCACGGGGTCGCAAAGAGTCGGACATGACTGAGTGACTGAAGTGAACTGACAAACCAGTATGAAGGTGTTGGTTGTTCAGTTGTGACGCCATAGAATGTAGCCTTTTTTCGACTCCATTGACTGTAGCCTTCCAGGCTCCTCTGTCCATGGAGTTCTCTAGGCAAGAATACTGGAGTGGGTAGCCATTCCCTTCTCCAAGGGATCTTCCTGACCCAGGGGTGGAACCTGGGTCTCCTGCATTGCAGTCAGATTCTTTACTGTCTGAGTCACCAGGGAAGGATTATTATTAATAATAAAATATTTAAATTATATTCTGTTTATTTAAAGGAATAGCCATTAGAAAGAATGTTGTATGTAGTACTTGCATAGTTCTTCCTGTAATTACCATTAGGGTTTTACTAAAAAGGTATTATGAATTTTTTAATAAATTTTCAAACATCATTAAGGAAGCTTTTTTCGTGGTATGCAGATTTCCCCCCATACCTAGGGCTCATAAAGTGAAAATCTGAGGGTTCATTGTTCATTTGCTGTATTTATTGTATTTATTTTCATCAGTTATTTTCCTTTAAAACTTTTACTTTGCAAGTCAAAAATTTTATGTTTATTTTAAAATTGTACAGAATACACACATCATTTAAAATTAATACATTACTGAATCTAATTGTATATGTATAGGGTTTGTAGGCCAGTTATACTTGTATATTATTTTTCTATCTGTAGTCTCTCTGTATGTGTGTGTGTATGTATATAATTAAGGTATAGTTGATAGATGCCTTTTACCTAAGAGAAAATTAAAAACTTCTTTTCTTTAAAATTAAGTATGCCCTTGCTTGTGCCCAGTCACTAAATCATGTGCAACTGTTTTGTGACTCCCTGGAATGTAGCCCACCAGGATCCTCTGTCCATGGGATTTCCCAGGCAAGAATACTGGAGTGGGTTGCCATTTTCTCCTCCAGGGGATCCTTCCAACCTAGTGATCAAACCCACATCGCCTGCGTTGGCAGGCAGATCTTTATCACTGAGCCACCAGGGAAGCCATTCTCTTGCATTATGCTAATTAGTAGTGAAATGAATCTGTCTCGTATACTATAGTAGCAAGACTGAAGTGCTCCAAGGCAAAAAAGAACCCACGTAGAAGAGAGCTTCTCAGCTCTGGTTGTACGTAGGTCTTACCTGGGGAACTATTAAGAAAAATACCAATACCCAGGTCTGCCCCCAGAGATTGTGACTTAATTGGTCTAGCAACGCTACCCGACTAGTGACTATAATAAATCCAGCTTGCCATGTGGATAAACTTATCCAAAGGGGATGATTCAAAGAGACTGGGATTTTTAGGAGATAAAATCCAGAGAGAGAATGTTCCCAATGGAAGCCAGATCTTTAAGCTTTTTCTTTGATTCCCTTAGCACTGTGGCCCAGCAAACATCTTTGGGCCTGATGAATTCTACTGATGTTTCTCTTTAGGGGGAGTGAGAGAAGTCCTGGCCTTCTCAACCCATACTCACCCTATTTCTGAGGCAGTCTATTACCCCAGAATTCTTAGCTATTAATTCTAATTGGAGTGGGAGGGTTTTTTCTTAGCATCATCAACCAAGAGCACCAGTTTGGAAGTACAGCCAGCTTAGATATGTAGTCAATTAGTCAATATTGCCATTCTTTGATGTTTTCTAGAGTAGTATGTCAGCTATTTTTGCTTTAAGCCACAGAAGAAAATGTAGTATTTAAACTACATATGTAGTTAAACTAGCAAATACCTACATAGTAAGGAAATCTTTACAGAGCAATTAACTTCTGAAAAAGGTGATATACTGATACTAGATAAAATAAATAATTCATAATACCACATCTATGTAAAGAAGAATTAACACATATAATATTTTATGATGTAATTATTCGCCAGACATGAGGGAAGATTTTTTGGGTCTGCTATTGATAGACCATTTTTAATAGCTTTATTCAGTTATCATTCACATACCATGCAATTATAGGTCTATAGGGTCACAAAGAGTCATACATGACTGAAGTGACTTAGCATGCACAGAATGATCACCAGAATTTAATTTTTAAACATTTTTGTCCCCCACCCCAGTAAAAACTCTGTATTCCTTAGCTGTCACTTTCTTTTCTCTCCACACCCCCACTTTCAATCCCACTACCATCCCCAAGCAACTGCTAATCTATTTTCTGTCTCTGTAGATTTGCCCACTCTGGGTATTTCATATAAATTGCATCAAATAATATGTGGTCTTTCTGTGACTGGCTTGTTTCATTTAACATCTTAATAATGTAATGTACCCATGTTGTAGCATCTACCAGTACTTCATTTAGTTTTATTACTGAATAATATTTCATGGTATGGATATTCCATATATTGTTTGGCACTTCATCAGTTTATGGACACTGGGATTGTTTCTAATTTTGGTTATTGTGAATAAAGCTGCTGATACATGTGTCCAAGATTTTGGGTGGACATTTGTTTTATTTCTCTTTGTAAGGAATTATGAGGTTAAATGATAAATTTATGTTTAATTTTAAAAGAAACTGTCAGACTTTTTTCTTGATTAGCTATACCATTTTACATTTCCATCAGCAATTTAGGCAGGTTCTTGTTTCTCCACATTCTTGGTAACACCTGTTTTTACCTTTTTGAGTATAGCATTTTAGTCGATGTATAGTAGTAGTCCAATGTGGTTTTACTTTGTATTTCATACAGCGATTTTGAGCATTCTTTCATATGCTTGTTGGCTATTTGTATATCTTCTTGGAGAAAAAGTCTGTTTGATTCCTTTGTCCAGTTTCTAACTGGGTAGAGCTTTTTAGTCTACTACTTATGTTACACATTATGTTTTGTGATAGCTCATTTTTTTTCTTAGATGGTCTTTCTCTAATTATTTGTTATTTTTTAAGTAGTTGTAGTATTCTATCAATTTGGAAAAAATGTAATTTTCTGTTAACAGCAATTTCTATTTTCTTAGGTCACACTGCAGAATCGAGTGGCACTGCAGAAGGTCAAATTATCAATCTATGTGCAACCACCTTTAGTACTAACTGATGATCAGTTCACCTTTGAATCTATGGGTAAGTGTTTTCTTTTGGCTGAAAGTCTATCATGGTGTGAGGTTTTTTTTTATTAATTTTTTTATTAGTAGATTTATTTCATGGCTATATTTCTAGTCTGAATATATCAGGAATTTTACTGAAATCAATGTGTTGTTTTGCTTATATTTCCCCTCTAAACATCAGTCATGGACATTCAATGAATGGCTGTTGAGCCATAGTAATTACAGATCTTCAAGCCATTTTCTTAACTAAATGGACCTGCAATTGTACTTAATTACTATATTTTGGAAGGATATTTTAATGGTGTTTCTCTAGTGAGCTATTTATTGAGTCACTAGAAAGAATATTTATTGGTTTTGGAGTGTGTCCTGAATTTGAGTTTTGGCTCTGACACTCAAGGGCTTCCCTTGTGGCTCAGCTGGTAAAGAATCCACTTGCAATTCGGGAGACCTGGGTTTGATCCCTGGGTGGGTAAGATTCCCTGGAGAAGGGAAAGGCTACCCACTCCAATATTCTGGCCTAGAGAAGTCCACGGACTGTATAGTCCATAGGGTCATGAACAGTCGGACACGACTGAGTGACTTTCACTTTCACTTTCTAACATTCACTCAGTGTAACCATGGGCAAGCCACTTTGGTAATTATATGGAACCTCTTTTTTTTTTTTTTTTTTAATTCTACAGAAAGGGAATAATGATATCTGTCTTACAGAACTATTTTAATTTGAATTTAATCAGAAAATTAATTAGATTTAATTAGAAAATGAATATGATATCTGTAATAATGCTTAAAATAGTAGACAGGTAATAAATGACAACTCTTTGTAAGATTTATTTGTATAGAGTCTCTCTTACCACTTACATCCAAGTTGTCATTAATTCTGATAAAATGACTTCTGAATTGTCTGTCAAGTCTTTTTCTGTTTTTCTTTATGCCAGTGTTTAGATGGGAACCCTAATTTTACCCATAATAATCAAGACCATCTCTTTTTTTTTTTCTTTATATAACTAACCTTTACCTGAGTATGTGGCAAATAGTGGAAACTCAATAAGTACTCATTGAATCAGTGAACTGAATGGTTAGTGGTTGAGGTAAACTTGTAGGTGGCATCTTACTTTATCTGTAAAATTTTCACAGTACTTCCAAGTTGTCTTTCTAAAACACTCTGGATAATTAATGTTTTCCAGTTGAAAACTTTTTATAGCTGTCTAATACATGTTGGAGGTCAAGTACATGAATATGGAAGGCTATGTACAATCTGTTAAGTTGCTACAAGTTTAGTTACATCCATATCCAGTTCCCCCTTTCATTTTCTCCTGCAGTCTGTGTTCTAGCCATGGTAAAGCACTATTTCCCACTCCCAAATTCTCTTTCCCTTTGTGTACCTTATTCTTTGTTCATCTTGCCTGTTCATCTGAGTAAAGAAACGCAGTGGTGTGGAATGGCAGGTACCCCTGTTCTGGAGTCAATGCCTACCTCTGTCTTAACTACATGACCTTGGGCAAGCTTTTGAATCTCTGTTGTCATTTTCCTCATGCACCAAAAATGGAGATAATAATAGTGGCCACCATGTAGGGTTGTTGTGAGGATTAAATGAGTTAATCTATGCAAGTGTTATATAAAATGCTTAGGACAGTAGCTGGCATGCAGTGTATGTCTAATTTCAGTTGTTGTTAATAATAATTGCCTGAAATTATGTAACATATTATTTTTACGTTGCTTATAGCACCAGATATGACTAGAACTGTAGGCTTTTCCGTTTATCTGAAAGGAAGTTATTTACCACCTGAATTGGAAGGAAATGCTGTTGTTTCTTATTCCAGACCAACAGGTAAACATATAGTTCACAAATTTATAAGCCTAATAATCACTTCTTTTAAATTACTGGAGTTGTGGGTTAAATGTTTAAGTGTTTAAGATGGGAAGACATATTGTAACTATTATTAAAAGAAAAAATATTATTACACAGTTAAATAAAAAATATCTGTCCAAGTTACTTTCATGTGTTAAGAATAATTAGTGATAAGTCTATTCAGCTGATTTCTATATGTAATGTTTGATTCTATCTTTTCAATTAATAGTGAATATGATATTTTTTATTCTCACTAGAATAATGTTATCTAGTCAGACTTCATGTATTTGAGCTAAACAGAAAAGCCTAGTCTGAATTAGTAAAAATCGCCATATAGGTTACTCTAATATTAAGGCAGTCTTTAGAGTTTCAGACACTGCTTTAGTGATTAAATGAAACTCTTTAATATCTTACATGTTAAAATACTTAAGAACAGGATCTGTATTATTTCAAGAAACTAATAGATCAAAAAGTTCTTTTTAGACCAGTAGAGATCCAGTTATTATAAATTTCAAGTTGGATTCAATTTTATAGTTTCTTTGTGTGTTTTTAGTGAATTTTTCATAGTAACAGTTTGACAATTAGTTGATTGATAAATAATAATTAGTCATTGCTTTTTTAAAAAAGTTTGAATATAGTATAACTGATAGGCTATTTCAGTAGTGTTGCATTTGTGTTTTTAAGCATTTCTGTACAGTTGTCTTAGTTTAAAAAGCCTTAGAGATGCCATATTCATATTTTTTCTATTGATATCCACTTTGGTTACTTAGCAATATTTTTATGAAACTGTCACCCTACCTACTGTGCTAATGAGGCACCTTGGCAGTGTTTTTAAAATTGTAGTTCTTATTTTGTCTCAGTGAATTTTCTGGTTTATGCATTGACAACTCTATGCTTGGAGGTGTTTTTTTATAACTTTAGTACAAGTTTTCAAAATCTGTTTCATCTTTATAAATAATTTTATTTTAAATTATAAAAAATAATTTTTAGCCAGAGTGACCACTTTAACCTTTTACCTATATTTTCAAAATATGAGGTAGTGTAAATATTTTATGTTTAAGCAGCTTTGAGAAAGCTGGCTTCAGAAAGAAATACAAGACCTCCGTGAGGGATCAAGAAATGATGGACATTTTAGTTGGATATTTCTGAAAAGAACATTGAAATGTTCAGTGAGTTATGAAATAAAAAATAGGACATGTTGGCTAAAATCTCTAGATAATGTATCATTAATTGACTATCTCAATAATCATAGGATAAAAAATTATACTTTTTATCTTTGCTACTCCTTGAAAATATAGTTGTAGAGATTGTTGATGCCATAATTCAACTAGTTATTTCATTTATCTTTAAGGAAAAGTAGTTGAAAATAAATTTAAAATAAATAAATGCAATACCTAGCAAGTAGACAAAAGCTTAAAACTACTCTATAAAGTTATTAAATCATTTGGTGAGCTTATGGTTGCACATACCATTTTTAGCTATTATGCTTTTGTAAAGATGGAATTTGAAAGATTATAAATTATTACTAAAAATGCATAAATAATTGGTTGAAAGCTAATTTGAAATTAAAAACAAGTCTATAAAAGTAAAAGGATACTTAGACAAGCTGGAAAGAAAAGGCATTGTTCCATAATAATATCTACTAATTAAAATTATAATATAAGCAAGGCTAACTGGAAATACTAATTATATTTATTTGCCTTTAGCTCATTTTTTTCCCCCCAAAATTCATGTAATGCTCTGATGTCATTTACATGTTGAATCTGGTTTGTTTTTGGTTAGATCGTATATCTTTACGTCTTTTTGCCACACTTATACTGGAATAACACCCTCTCATGGACTTGTGAGAATGGAAGAGCAAATATATTATTAGATTTCAGTTACTCATGTTATATTCTTCGACTGTGAATTGGCTCGTATTTATTGGAGGGCCATTTAAATCATCTGTATGAATCTTTAAAGTTTTAATTTATATTTCAAGCAGATGTGCATTAAATTTGTGCTGTAATTTTATGACAAATAATTTGTTGTATTCTTTTTCCCCTATCCTTTTTTGCATTGTCTCTGATGGATAGAGAGAAATCCTGATGGTAAGTGAAAAGATAATTTAGAACAAAATGAATTTCAGAAATGAAATTTGGTTGGTAATTGAATTGTTGTATTATCCCTTGAATGAATTCTTTTTATGGACTGCTGTTTTGACTCTAGCAACCTCTTTAGGGTGATTCAGTGCCTTGATTTGGCTACAGAGAAGACAATAGATGTTTCCGTAATAGATATTTGTCATTCATTATTTGTTGTTTCAGAGTCATGAGAAACAATGAAACTTCATGACATTTTTGAACAAAACCAAAGGTGTCATTGACTATTTATGTCTGTAAGTTACTTGTGATTTGCCTGTATGCTCTGTTATCTTAGTTTACTTAAAAAGAGTAAGGAAAACAATTCTGAATTCTAAATTGTCTGATTCTGTATACCCCAAAAGATTCACCCCTTTGTCTGATCAGAATGCCATGTGTACTCAGTCTATGGGCCTATTCCTTGTTTTGTTTAGAATTTGTGGGGAAATATTATCAAGAATCTGACCCCTTGAACTTGCCTGGGTCAGTGTTGTCACTGTTTTGTCTTCTCTAAATCCTTTGTTTATGACTTTGCTGTAATACTTATCATAATATGAATTTCATTGTTTGTTCCTTAGGTCTCCCTAGTAGATTTTTGAGCTCTTTGAGAGCAGGGTTCAAGTCCTTGAATTGTGCAGTATTCTAAATTATATGGAAGATTATATGGGAGACACTCTGAAAGTATCTTCTACTTTGATTATTTTTCTTTCTAGACACAGACTTAATGGAATGGTTTTTCTTAGTTTATTAGCCATTTTAAGATTAATATTAGATAATATTAATTGGTAATATTAGATAAATAATATACTTAATGGCCTTATTTATTCATAGAGTTGTGGTGGTACCAACAACCTCAATTGCATAGTGTCTGGAAGGTGAAAATATATTTATATGAGAAATATTTTAATAGAAGTAAGCTTTTAGCTTGCATGAAGTGTACTTGTCAAATTAGAGTTTGGGTTATTAAAAATATTAGTAATTAATATTTACATTTTACTTTGCAAGTTTGCATGTAACTGATAAGATTTTGCAATAACTTTTAGAAAATTCTGTATTATTATTTAAATTATTTTGAGTTTTTAAAAAATTCTGTAAAGGTTATTATTGAAAGTAATTTATTCCCTTTTACTATAAATTCAGATCAAACTATGAGAAAAAAATCACAATATATGGAAATTTCAGTATTTCAATGCAAAGCTAAAGCCAGTTTTAATAATCTCTTATGCTATATTTAAACATTTTAATTAAGCTTCAGGAGTAGAGTTGAAATATTCAGCTTCACCTAGTACGCAAAAAATAATATGTTGCCATTTAGATCTTACTTATACACAAAGCTTCACATTTCAAAGACTGTTCCATTTTATTGACCTGATCTGTTCAGACTGTATTGCAGATAAGCAGTCCTGCTTTTCAATGTGGAAAAAGAGAAGCAAATGAGGTTTTATGTTGTCCCATAAGAATTAGTCTCCATTATTTCTGCATTAAAGTTACATGACTTGGGCAGTGTAAAACATGAGTGCAGATGGAGCACAGTACGTAGCCAGACATAACAGGAAGGGATCAAGGAAGTTCTGGCTACCAGACTTGCTACTGCTTTCGGGCCCCTTGTTTTCAACACGAAATGACTCTAGCAGGCCCCTGGAAAGAGTTCTAAAGGCATTATATAGATGTGTAATATATAGTTATTCTACTCTGGTATATAAGTTCTTTTTTCTTTTTTTTAAAGCACATTTTGGCTTCCCTCTTGACAGTGATACTGGTCTCTTGGGTGTGCCAGGGGTAATTAGAATTCTCTTCCTGGAAAAACTGTTCTGTCAGGAGTGATTTTGATGTGAATTTTGTCTCTAAGTGTTACATAATTTTGTGATTAATTGCACCATAGTACTTGTGACTATCCATTTCCTCAAGTAAGCTAGCAGGGGAAGTATTTGAAGGAGAAGTGATTATATTTGTTAAAAAACTGTAGAACAACGTCAGTCTGATTAGTGAGTAGGCCAATATTTGCGTATTACAAATGACCAAATTTTCTTCTCTCTCAGCATTATACTGAGAGAGTTGAATAAGCCAAATAGCCTATTTTGCCAACTAAATATTGCTGATGGTAGACAATTAGGGCAAGTTAGGCTCTTTCAACTAAGCTGAAAGCTACCCTATTAGTAACTTTGGAAAGTCTTCAAATACAAATAATTTTTTCCTTTCCTTATTACCCTCACACATACCTCTACACATCTTTGGCTTCAGGTTCTTAGGTACAATTATAGCCTGAAGAGAAATTGGCAGACAAATTTACATTTCAAGTTTCTTAAGAAAATGTAAACCTCAATAGTAATGTGCCTCTGATAAACCCCATGTTTAAATACTAGACATTATATTTTGAAATGTTTAGGTTTTAATTTGATGGGAAGTATTATAAAATACTGGCTTTGTAATTTTTCTTTTAAAGATTTTGTTCCCTTAAACTTATTTCTAAAGGATTTCATATTCTTTTTTTCTTCCCTGATGGTAAAACTTCTCAAGCTGCCATCATTTAAAAAACAGCCATAATCATTTTATTAAGTATGTGTCATCATTTTTCAAAGTAATGTTTTCCAAATGTCCTATGAAACAGGTTTACAATTCTTGGAGAGAAAAGAAATTCTGGAGGGGTTCTACAAATCTTAGCAACTGCTGACCATTGCCCTTGTGTGTGATATTGTCATTAACTGACTTAACTGAACTGTGAATTGAGTTATAATGTATTACCCTTTTTGAGTTTATTACTGCTTGCAATCCTTTTGTTTCAATTTCTGAAAACATGTATATACTACTAGTTTCTTTAGCTCTGGGTTCTTGGAGATTTAGGGCAATAATCTTCAAATATATATAAGTAATGTAAAGCTAGCGTTGATCATGATTAATTTTGTTTTACCACAAATTCAATCAGTACCTGGTCCAAGTGAAACTGAGCCACAGTTTTAGCAGTATAATTTTAAAGAGTATTTACAGTTAAATTTTATTTGAACAATTAGCTCAGACTTGGTTGAAAGTACATAGATGATAGCTTTTCTTTGTGCATGTACAGAATTGTCAGAAGATGAAGTGTTTTTTTCCCCATTATTCTATTCATTTAAAATGAAGGAAATGGAAATAGGCTACAGTTTCCTGGTTTTTTCCAGATTGCATCTATTAATTGAGGCTATAATTTATATATTGTAGAGGAAGCATATTAGTAGGTATATATTCATAATTTGGGGATGTATGGAATATATGAAGTTGGAAAGAATAATACTTTGTGATTTTTTTTTATGATGATATTGATAGTTGTGGTTTGAGCAGTAGCTTAGATCATGTTACCATAATATTTTGAGTCAAAACATTTCATCACTGTTAAGTACAAATTCACATGCCTCTAAAACCTCACAAAATGTCAGGAAATAATACCCTGGGACTTTTCTGAAGAGACACCAGTTATAATTTGCATCTAGGATTCCAGGAGAAGTGAATTTAACATCTGTTGGTTATGAGCAAAAAATGAGCTATGTAAAATTTGATGGATAATAGATTATATTGAAGAGAATGACAAATATGCTCCACATGCTCTGAAAAAGTATTTAATTGACCTCATATATCAATATGTTTGCCATTTTTGATGATCTCTCACTATCCTTGTGAATAAGTAGTACTGAAAAGTGTACTCCCAGCTTGGTTGTAGAATAAACCACACAACTCCAGTTGGCATTAACAAAATATATTGCTAATTCTAGGAATCTTACTTTGGGATCATGTCTCCAAAATTCCCTTCTTCTGCTTTCCTATTTTTAACCTGCCCTCTGACTCCACTGTAAAGAAATAAAGGAATTAAAGTGTGGATCCATTAGGTAGAGTAGAACATTTTAAGTCTTCCCTTTCTCTATAGTAGTTTACTAAGATATAGGTTTCTGTATATTATTTTTTTATCCTATCCAGTCAAATATAGAATCCTAGATTAAAAGGAGAGAAGAGTAAAGTTGTAGAATTGCTTTACTTGATTTATTAGTAGAGAGCCTAGTTTGCTTTGGTTTCGGTTTCATTTTTTATAAAAATATTAAAAGGAATGGCTTTTAAAAACTTTAAATTCTGATATAAAAATCTTCATTGTTATTTATTCATGAAATTGCCTATTTCAATATGCCTCTATACTTTCTGAAAAAATTTGAGAATTGAATGACTGTGTAAACCTTTCAAGATGCTGTTTAAAAGTGATATGTAAAGTTAAATGAATTGGGAAAAATTAATTTGTATGAAAGTAATATTCTTAATGTTGATGTGTAAAATGACATGAAGTTTATTAGAACTTCAGTAGGACAAATTCTGCTTTCATGCTCATAGTTTATTGCAAATTGTTAATTATACTTTGAATCTTCAGTAAATAAAAGAGCTAAAGATTAATAGATTGGGGAGATAGAGAAATGATTAGATGTGGTCATACAGAGTATTCCTGATATAAACTTCCTATTCTTTGCTCATTTTACCTGATAGTCTTGTATTAGGACTAGAGGTTTGAAGGTCTTCATAATAGTTTAGTAATTGAATATAACTGCATGTAATCTTTTATATAACATTCAACTGTGAATTTTTAAAAATGATATTATTATTAAAGGCAGAGCTTACACTTATGCTCCTTTTTAAGATTTTTATTTTTGCCTTGTACCTTTGGATAATAATGTAAAAACATAAATTATGATAATGCTTTCCAGTTATTTCAGTTGTGCTAGCTGAAATGGCCAGGTAGCAAACATTTAAACTAAGATATGTTGCTACCACATACTACAGTTAGTGAAGTAGTACAGTTTTTTCTTATTTGTCAAATTTACGAGTATATATTTCTCTCTTTTTAATTTCAGGCATTCCTCGAGTTAGCCAATGTAAGTTTAGACTTCCTCTGAAATTAGTCTGCTTACCAGGCCAGCCTTCAAAAACTGCAAGCCACAAGCTAACTATTGATACCAACAAATCTCCAGTCAGTCTTCTCAGTCTCTTTCCAGGTAGGACTTTTGAAGTAACATGCCTGTAACATCAGAAATGTTAAGAATTTAGAATGGAATCCTTCATCAACAGGTAATGATAGGGTAATTATCAGATAATTGTTAAGTCAGAGTATAAAAATACCTCAAGGGTTTTTTCCTCTTGTTTGCCTGTTCAAAGGCAAATGGCTTATATCAACAAGGTAATAAAGTGCACCTTTTAAGTTTGATTAAAATTATTATAATCATTATTTTGCTTCGGAATAGAGAAATGAAGACATCAAATGTTTCTTTTTAGACCGTGGGATTTTTTGGGCTTGGAATGTAAATATTTATTATTAATCTTTACTGTAGGTTTTTGAATATATCCCTTTTCTAAGCATATAAATATTTATTATTAACCTTCATTGTAGGTTTTTGGTGATGTACCTTTTAAAAGTATATTCTTATGCCTCTGAAAAGTAATCTCTTAAGTAGGTGTTTGTGATTCCGCTGTCTTCAGCAGTTGGAAGGGACAGTGTTCATTCTCTGCCTCTGATGTTTTAGAAGGGGTTTCATGTATAAAGCTTGAACATCACAGTGAACATTTGGGATAATTTGTGAAGGTGTGACTTTCTCCAGGTGTTGGTTTTTCTTTTTTGAGTAAGTTAGAAAAGAGAGAAGCATTGATTGGATCAAACATCTTTAGTTGCCAGGGTTTCTAATGTGTCACATCTATTAACTTTCTCGGTGATGAAGTGGAATTAAAAAAATATCTGGGAATTAAATCAACCCTTTTAAATCCATCATTAAAATTCAGCACTGTTGACTGTAAGATGCATCTTCACCCTTGCATTAGTGGATAGGATTTAGAATACAAAGTATTTCCCACAAGGTTTAGAAATTTATGGTAAGTCAACTTTTGTGTTATTAATTACTTAAAGTGATTAACATTTACTTTTCATTAATTTGAAGTCTTTTTTAAAAGCCTTATTTATATATAACTCTATGAAAAATCTCCAAGATGCTCTTTATTACACTTAATCTATTCTTCAGTTCAAATGAATTTGAGTGAATGAGCATGTGTGTGTGTGCTTGTGTGTCTGTAGTTAACAAGGAGTTTTGTGCCTTTGGTTTCTTATTCCTTTCCCTTCACTTTCTTCTAGTCAATTTTCTTGTAACAAAGTTGGATTGTAAAAGGGGCAGAGTCACTGCTTTTGTAACATCTTATACAAGCATGCTAGTTCCTTGCTCTCCTATCCTGACAATATAAATTGCATATGCTGCATGCTAAGTTTATTAATATCTTTGAAAAATGTTTAAGACTGGCTTCTGAGTGGTTGATCTTTACTGTACATGGCTGAAACCAATAGAGATTAAATAAGGATGCATGCTTTTGACCAGAGAAGGAAACTCTGTAAGCTCTGGTTGGATAGAAGTACTAAGGAAAGCTTAGATAACTCATTCATTTCTGTCCTGATTCTGGACTTAGTTGTTTTGATGTTTCATAGGTTCATCAGCGTATATTTGCATCTTATTCATTTTAACAGTAAGACTCAATGACAAATTTTTAAAAGTTTCCCCTAAGATTCAGTTTATGAATACAGCATGTTCTCTTTTGAATTTCCAGATTTGTATTCATATTAAACATGCTGGAATCCTGTAATTGTTTAAAATAAATACTCTTGCTACTTTTTTACTTTTCATAATATATTCGTTTTTGTTATATGTGACTTTTATATGTTGATATTAAAGTTGCTATTGCAAGTTTATTTTTTAATGGAAATAAATGAATTCTCTTCATAGAGAAGAAATAAAACAACTTTTAGTCTACATCTCTTCCTATTTGTTTATTTCAGTACTTTTTTGTATATTTAAAATAGCTTTAATTTTTCTGGTTACAAAAGATTTCTGAAATTTAGCAATGGATAACCAAGAAGAAAAAAACAAAAGTTACTGATAATTCTACCACCCAGCAGTATCTACTTATGTTTCATTACATTTCCGTACTCTTTTAAAAAATATTTTCTCTAAGCATTTCATCCCGCCAAAGAATATTACTTTGCATATTGTTATGAAACACTTTGCTGTGTAATTAGATTTTTGTTTTATGATTTTTAATAATTGCATGCTATTCTATCATAAATCTGTACTGTAAAATCATTTGCCCAGCATTATAGTTTTGAGCATTTATGTTGTTTTCAGTTTATTAATACTGTAAATATATTCCATCAGTGATTCTCTAAATTTGTTATTATTTATTTGATGAGTATCTAAAAGCAGAATTACAGAATCCACCAAAGGGTAATGTTTTTAAAGCTTTTGAAATATAATGTGAAATTGACTTTCTGAAGGGCCATACTAGTTAACTTTATCAACAGTGTTTGAATGGAGGTGTCTAGTGCCCCAAATCCTGGCTACTAGAGAATATTCTAATTCTAAAAAACTTTAATATGCTTAATGGCTGTACAGAAAATATTTACATACATCAGTTCAGTTCAGTTCAGTTGCTCAGTCGTGTCTGACTCTCTGCAACCCCATGAGGCATGCCAGGCCTCCCTGTCCATCACCAACTCCCGGAGTTTACTCAAACACATGTCCATCGAGTTGGTGATGCCATCCAGCCATCTCATCTACATATATATAAATAATTGTCTGGATGATTATGGTTAAATGTGATTTAAGCAAGATAATATAAATTTCTTGATCTTGATTAAAGAGAAGTCCAGAAGTGGGTATGAAAGCTGGTATGATGGTTTGTAAATATTATCAAAGACCCAGTTTTTTTTCTCTTTGCAATGTGCATTCTCTAGTATGTTGGCTTCTTCCATGGCAATAAGGTAGCTGCTTTGGATTTGTTGTTGTTCAGTTGCTAAGTCATGTCCAATTCTTTGCGACCTCATGGACTGCAGCAAGTCAGGCTTCCCTGTCCTTCATTATGTCCTGGAGTTTTTCAAATTCATGTCCATTGAGTCAGTGATGCTATCTAACTATCTCAACCTCTTCTGCTCTTGCCTTCAATCTTTCCCAGCATCAGGGTCTTTTCCAATGAGTTGCCTCTTCGGATCAGGTGGGCAAAGTGTTGGAGCTTAGCTTCAGCATCAGTCTTTCCAATGAATATTCAAGGTTGATTTCATTTAGGATTGACTGGTTTGATCTCTTTGCTGTCCAGGGGACTCTCAAGAGTCCTCTCTAGCACCACAATTCAAAAACATCAATTTGGTGCTCAACCTTCTTTATGGTCCATCTTTCAAAATGGCAACTCACTCCAGTACTCTTGCCTGGAAAATACCATGGACGGAGGAGCGTGGTAGGCTACAGTCCATGGGGCTGCAAAGAGTTGGACACGACTGAGCAACTTCACTTTCACTTTCACTCACATCCATACTTGCCTACTGGAAAAACTGTAGCTTTGACTATACCAACCTTTGTTGGCAAAGTGATGTCTTTCCATTTTAATATGCTGTCTATGTTTGTCATAGCTTTCCTTCCAAGGAGCAAGCATCTTTTAATTTTGTGGCTGCAGTAACTGTCCACAGTGATTTTGGAGCCCAAGAAAATCAAATCTGTCATTGCTTTCACTTTCTCCCCTTCTCTTTGCCATGAAGCGATGGGACTGTATGCCATGATCTTAGTTTTTTGAATGCTGAGTTTTTAGCCAGCTTTTTCACTCTCCTTTCACTCTCATCAAGAGGCTGTTTTTTTCCTCCTCATTTTCTGCCATTATAGTGCTTTAACTTAAGTCATCTAACTACAAGGCAGGAAGTAGAGGAAAGAGATAACTATTGCAGTAACTGTTAACTTTTATCAGAAAGGCATGTTTCCATAAAGTTCAGAGCAGATTTCTACTTATGGCTCAGTAGCCATAATATTGTCACATGGCCTCTTCTACAGTAAAGGGGACTGAGAACTAATGTAGATGGGCTCAGAAAAAGGAGGTTGGGAATAGATGTTAAGTTAGCTGACATTGAGTGTATGTCATGATACCAGCCATTTTACAGAAAAATTTTACTTAAATGTTATAACAAATAGCATGCTGTTGTAGCAGTCTTTTATGGTACTCAAATATATGGCTATCTTTGTGAATAAATTTGTATTTTAATATTAATGTAATATCCTATTGTTTCCCTTGTGGTTCAGATGGTAAAGAATCTGCCTGCAATGAAGGGGACCTGGGTTCAATCCCTGGTGGGAAGATCCCCTGGAGAAGGGCAGGGCAAACCACCCCAGTATTATTGCCTGGAGAATTCCACAGACATAGGAACCTGGTGGGCTACAGTCTATAGGGTCACACAGAGTCGGAAACGACTGAGCATCTGTCACTTTCTGTTGTTTGGAGGTACCATGTATATAGCTTTTTTGTACTTCTCTCTTTCTATTTGGAGGAATTCCTTGAGGATAAATGGCTGAGTTAAAGGATATGCACATTTGAAAGCTGTATTCAAATACCAAAGTTATTTCCAGAATAATTATATGAAGTTACACACCCAGTATCGGGGTTTGTACCGAGTAGCAGCTGGATTTAAATCTTTTAAAATTTTTGACATGGTTATGTGAAAAGTGGCATCTCTTTTTAAAATTTGCATTTCTAAATTATTTGTTAGCATAGAAATTTTGTAATTTTTATTAATTGTGCTTTTTTAACATATAAAGTTTTTATTTTTAGGTAGTAAAATTTAAAGTTTCATTTATTTTTTTAGTTTCAAGTTTTCATGTTGTGCTTAGAATGATCTCTATTTTAAGATTATAAAATATTTACTTATCTTCTGGTACATTTTAATATCTTCTTTAATTCTCAGACACAGTTTCAGTGTATTTTTTTTATAAAAAACAACTTTATTAGAGTATAACTTATGTACACATGTATAACGTGTACAATTTGGTAAGTTTTGATGTTTATGTATACCTTTGAAAACATCCCTACAATCACTATGCTGAAAGTATCCATCACCCCAAAGAGTTTCTTTGTTCTGCTTTGTTAGCCTTTCCCCTCCATCCCCAGGCAACACTTGTTTCCCTTCTGTCACTATGGATAAGTTTGTGTTTTCTAAAATTTTGTAAAGTGGAACTACTCAGTATGTACTCTTTTTTTTTTTCGGTCTGCCCTTTTCACTCCCTTATCACATTATGTGATTTGCAAATATTTCCTCCCAGTCTGTGGTGTATCTTTTCATTCTTTTAACAATGTCTTTGAAAGAGCAGAAATTCTTAATTTTGCTAAAGCCCAACCTATCAGTTTTTTTTCTTTTATGGATCATGATTTTAATGTTATATCTAAAAAATTTTTGACTAACTCAAGGTTACAGATTTTTTCTCATATGTTTTTTTCTAGAAGTTCACTAGTTTCATGTTTTGCATTTAGGGATCTCATCTATTTTGAGTTGATATGTGTGTATGGTGTGAGATAGGGACAAAATTCGTGTTTTTGCATTTAAATATCTAATGTGCCAGCACTATTTTTGAAAAGCCTATCCTCTTGCACTGAATAGTCTTTGAAAAGTTGTTCAAAATCCTCTGACTATATATCATAAGACTATATAAATAATTGGAATGTATATATATATTTCTGCTCTGTTTGTTCCATTTATCTATCTTTGTCCATCATTATTTCTATATACCAAACAGTGTCTTGGGGCTTCCCAGGTGGCGCTAGTGGTAAAGAACCCGCCTGCCAGTGTAGGCGATGTAAGAGATTAGGCCTAGTTCAATCCCTGGGTCAGGAAGATCCCCTGGAAGAGGGCAGGGCAACCCACTCCAATATTCTTGCCTGGAGAAATACACAGACAGAGGATCCTGGTAGGCTACTGTCATGGGGCCACAAAAAGTCGGACACGACTGAAGCAACTTAGCACACACAAAGTAGTGTCTTATTTGCTATTTATAAGTCTAGAAATCAGATAATGTAATTTATCTAACTTTATTTTTTTTCCAAAGTTGTTGTTGAAACTTTGATCAGTTACATTTTCACATGAATCTTAGAATCAGCTTATCAATTTAAAAAATGCCTCTTGGGATTTTGCTTAGAATTGGAATTGACTTAATTCTGTATATCAATTTGGAGAAAAACAACATCTGAACAATATTGAACATGGTAAAATTTGCTCCACTTATCCTAGTTTCTTAAGATGAAAATAGAGACCTTCATTTAGGGCTTATTTTATATTTCTCACTAAGAGTTTTTGTTTTCGATGTACCTATCTTACAAATCTTAAGCAGATTTATCCTTAAGTATTTAATATATTTTTATGCGTTTGCAAATTGTATTTTATTTCAGTTTCAAATTGTTCCTTCCTACTACATAGAAATACAGTTGGTTTTTGTATATTCATCTTGTATCATGCTACATTGTTAAACCATTTATTGGTTCTGCTTGCTTTTTTTTTTTTTTTAAAGATTTAATCAGATTTTCTCCATAGAGGATCATGTCATCTGCAAGTGAAAACACTTTTATTCTTCCTTTCTAATCTGGAGATTCAGTTTACTTTTTGCTTGCTTTTTTTTAAAATCTGGGCTAGAACCTCTGGGATGATGTTGAATAGAAATTGTGAGAGCAAACATTTGGTCTTTAAGCATTAAATATGTTTTATTAATAGCTGTAAATATTTTGTAGGTGTCCTTTACCAGCTTGAGGAAGTTCTCTTTTATACCAGGTTTGCTGTGAGTTTCATTAGGAATAGATATTTAAGTTTTTCAATGCTTTTTTGATATCATTTGAAATATTTTATGTCATTTTTTTCTTTAGTCTGTTAATAGGTGGATTACATTGATTAATTTTTGAATATTAGCCCAACTGTGCATTCTTGAGATAAGTCACATTTGATCATGATGTATTTTCCTTTCAACAGGCTGTTGGATTAATTTGCTAAACTTTAGTTTATAATTTTTACATTTATATTTATAAAGGATATTGATATATAATTTTGCTTCCTTATGAGTTATTAATGTGGAGTTAATGGAATGAATTGGGAAATATTTACCTCTCTTCAATTTTTTTTTGAAGAGTGTGCTGAATTGGTATTATTTATTGCTTAAATATTTGGAAGAATTCACCAGGGAAGTTTTCCAGACCTAGAGTTTTGTGTATGGGAAAGCTTTTAAATTACAAATTCAGTTTCTTCAAAAGATATAGGACTGTTCGTGTTATTTATTTTTTATTGAGTGTACTTTTCTATCTTTCATAAAATATGTGTATTTCATCTGAGTTGTTGAATTTATTGGCATAAGGTTGTTGATAACATTTTCTTATCCTTTTAACATTTGTAGAATCTGGAGTGAAGACAACTCACTCATTACTGATACTGGTAATTTGTGTTTTCTCTCTTTTTTTTCTCCTGATCTGTTGACTAGAGGTGTATCTATTTTATCTCTTTCTGAAAAACCAGCTTTTGGTTTTATTTATTTCATCTTTTTATTTTTTGTTTTCTATTCTTTTTAATTTCTCTGAGTTTCTTCTGCTTACTTTGGGTTTAATTTTCTTTTTTCTAGTTCTTTAAGGTGAAAGCAGAGACCATTCTTTTTAATGTAGTTGGTTAATGCTATAACATTTCTTCTAACTATTGCTTTAGCTGCATCCTACAATTATCAAATATTGTATTTTTAATTTTCATTCTGTATAAAATACTTTCAAATTTCCCATTTTATTTCTTTTTTTTGACCCTAGCGTTATTTAGAAGTATGGTGTATAGTTTTGAAACTTTTGGGGATTTTCCATAGAACTTTTGTTATTCATTTGGAATTCAATTTCACTGTGGTAGGAGAACATACTTTGTGTGACTTGAGTTCTTGTGAATTCATTGAGACTTATTTAGTGCCCCTAAACTAGGACAGTTTTGTGAAGTGAATGTTCTAATTAATAAAAATAAATGAAAAAAATAAAAAAATAAAAAAAGCTGTCCCAATCGAGCATTTGAAAATAATGGTTTTCTGCTATTGTAGGGTGGAATCTTATGAAATGTCAGTTAAGACAAGTTTTCTGATAGTATTTTTAATCTTCTATATCCTTACAGGTTTTCGGTTTACATGTGTCAGTTATTGAGAGTAGACTGTTGAAATCTTCAATTACAATTTGTTTATTTCTCTCTCTCTGTCTCTCTTTTTTTTTTTTTGCAGATCTGAAATTTTTGCTTCATATATTTTAAAGCTCTGTTTTAGGCACATAAAAGTTTAGGATTATAATGTCTGGATTATTATGAAATAGCCTCTGTTAATAGCCTTTGTTGATATTCTTTGCTCTAAAATCTACTTTTATAATATGAATATAGCTATTCCAACTTTCTTTTGCCTAGTGTTACAATGATATATATATATATTCCCTCTTTCACCTTTAAGTTGTTTACGTCGTTATGTTTAAAGTGGATTTCTTATAGGTAGCATACAATTGAGTCTTGGATTTTTTTTAATGCAATCCAATATTATCTGTCTTTTAAGTGGGGTGGTTAGACCATTTATTTTTAATGTGATTATTGAGATCATTGGTTTTAAATAAATTAGTATTCTGTTGCATACTCAAAGAGGACTCTGCAGATTTCTCGAGTTCTTTCTCTGTAGTGCTATCCTCTCTCTGTCTTGAGAACTTCTGCCACTTTGGCCTTTCCAGATTCCCAACTTTTATCTCCTCAACTCAGAAAGAATGCTGGGTTGCTCTTGGGCTCCCCTTCCATGTGTTGAGGCATGGAAATTTTTCCTAGGTGGTAAACTGGGGCAAACATAGGACTCATTTTGTTTCTTGTTTGTCAGAGATGACTGTTGTTCATTTGCTAATTTCTAATGTCTTGAAAAATGGTTTGGTTATTTTATACCCAGTTTTTAATTGTTTGTGATGAGAGGGTAAATTTGGCCCCAGTTTTCAAGGACTGATTATTTTGGCCACAGTACTTCATGAATGGTGGTATATACTTTCAGCAGTGGGTAAATAATATGTTTGTCTCTTTTTTGTGTAAACAGTGGAAACAGTGACTGACTTTATTTTTCTGGGCTTCAAAATCACTGCAGATGGTGATTGCAGCCATGAAATTAAAAGATGCGTACTCCTTGGAAGGAAAGTTATGACCAACCTAGACAGCATATTAAAAAGCAGAGACATTACTTTGCCAACAAAGGTCCATCTAGTCAAGGCTGTGATTTTTCCAGTGGTCATGTATGGATGTGAGAGTTGGACTATAAAGAAAGCTAAGCGGTGAAGAATTGATGCTTTTGAACTGTGGTGTTGGAGAAGACTCTTGAGAGTCCCTTGGACTGCAAGGAGATCCAACCAGTCCATCCTAAAGGAGATCAGTCCTGGGTGTTCATTGGAAGGACTGATGCTGAAGCTGAAACTCAAATACTTTGGCCACCTGATATGAAGAGCTGACTCATTTGAAAAGACCCTGGTGTTGGGAAAGATTGAGGGCAGGAGGAGAAGGGGACGACAGAGGATGAGATGGTTGGATGGCATCACCGACTCAATGGACATGGGTTTGGGTGGACTGCAGGAGTTGGTGATGGACAGGGAGCCTGGCGTGCTGCAGTTCATGGGATTGCGAAGAGTCGGACACGACTGAGCGACTGAACTGAACTTTTTTGTGTGACTGTAATAGCTACTGATAGTCAATACTCAGATCCATTCATTCATTGGACGTTGAAAAATGATGGCTTTCAGGCTTTCTTCAAGCTGGCATATTTATGTACAGAGAATATTTCCCTTATTTACCTTGATTATGTGGTACAGTTCAGTAGGATCATTAGAGTAAATGCTTGATTCCTTGCCTTTGTTAGTGATTTTTAAAATACTGAGTTGATTCTCTAGAATTCTTCAGTAGTGAGCATTTGGCTTTTCTCTTTTGTTTTTAGTGTAAATATGAACACATGCCTTTAAATATATTTGATGTGTTTTACTCCATTGCAATTATTATCTTTTTTGATATTCAAATATTTTCATCTCTGGTCAGTGGTAGTCTCTTTAAGTTGGCTCTTACGTCCTTTTCATATAGCTCTCTAGTCACTGATAGTTTTTTCCTGGCGTGACAGGTATTCTAGGTTCATCTTGTGCATTTCTTGCCTCAGACCTAGAATGAACTAGTAGAAGAAAGGAAATTAAATGATTTTAGCATGTTCTTGGGAGGCAGAAATTTTAGCAATTGGAAGCAACTGTGGAAGTTAGTTAATATAGTCCACACATGGACTTCAGACTCGACTAGTGCCATAGAAAGTTATCATCAACTAAGCTTCCTATTTTAAACAGTAAGTATTTGCCTTGTGGTTTGGTAAGGTGATGTTTTTTCTTTTCTTTGTAGGCTTTGCCAAGCAGTTAGAAGATGATCAGGTGAATGTAATGGGTTTTCACTTCTTAGGAGGGTCCCAAGTTACGCTTCTTGCTTCCAAAACCTCTCGTAAGTAAAGCCATGATATTATTGCTTTTGAAAACTTCTATTAAGAACACTACATTACAGATCATTGCCACATCAAGGATTTCTATAAGGGTGATGTTAGTTATTGAAAACTAAGGGCCATTATATTAGTTATGAAGATAGGGTCCTATTTTATTAGAGATATATAACTTTGGATTTAGGGATGAGGAGGGTTTGAGAGAGGAATTTAAAGACCTGAAAAATGTTTTTGAGATAGGTATATGGTAACCTAGATTTTAGGAGTTACTAGAAATTGGAGTTAATTTTTTTGTGTGTACATATTCTTATAGCCTCCTTTTGGACATTGGCAAAGATGAAAGTGAATAACTTGTTGAGATTAATCTCACTAGAATGAAAAGTACTAATTATATAGTCAAGTTTGAATTTCAGATAAATATTTGCTTTATTGGTTTGTTTGCTTCATATGAGAATAATTGTTGAAACTACTCGATGTACAACTGATTTCTGGTGTATGTAGATAATGAAGCTACTAAACTCACTGGGTTTTATACCCTTTCTTGGAAATAAATTATTAGGAGAGGAAGTTTTAAACAAATTTTAAGTACAATAAGGATATCAGGGGAAATGAATACATATATATTCTATATATATTCATTCATTCATATATATATAAAGTGATGCCCAGAATTCTACATAGAGAATGTCCTTGGAGATGAAAGGCGATAGATATGAAGAAAGTACAGTTTTCCGGGTTTGAGGCAGATGTTGGTGCTCCCTACTGCTCTGTAAGAGTGTTCATCCCCAAAGGAGGAATGAAGTAATTTGTATCCAATATGTGTTTGACATTTTTCTTTTTTATGAAAGGCACACAGTCTTTCATCTCAAAATCTGGATGGATAGAACAACCCTACAAATGCAAGAACTCAGTATTTTTTCTCTAACAATCAGTCAAATGGTGCAGTTATCATATATAGTTGTCATTAGATAGTATTTTATATGCATTTTAAAACCTGCTTGATAATCAGCTGGTCTTGAAGTGTGCTATGTGGTAATTTTAGTTCAATTTGGCATAGAACAGCCAGAGCAGACAAGCGAATGCAGCTTGTTGTCTCAGGTATGCAGTCACATTCTCTGTGGAGCTGAATAGTTTTTTTTACTTCAGAAAGTACAGTAAAGATTCAATGTAATTAGAGTTTATTATATGAGTTCTGAAAAAAACCCGCAAAGCTTTAAAGATAAAAATATTTAGGAAGAATACAGTAGCAAAACTGAAAATGATTTCCACAGACCTAAATTGAAAATAACACTGGTGATGGATATGTGCATTACCTTGAAGATAGTAATAGCTTTACAGGTATATGAATGTGTCCAAATTCATCAAATTGTAAATATTAAACATGTGTGTTTTTTATATATCAATGATACTTCTATTAAGTTGTTAAAAATAACATATGGGTCACATTTTATGAGAAATATTTTTATAATCAGAATTATAAAATATTTCCACATGGAAGGCAGTTATTTAGACTGATTCAGTACAGTGGTGTTTCAGGAGAAATATGCTGTTGTCTATAATTATGTATTCCTGCCATGCCACTTTCTTAAGATCCAGATCCACATTGTTATTTACTACCTCACACTGCAAACACTACCACCTTCCTCTCTCTCTTCCTTCCTGTTTCTTTTGTCTCGATGCTTTTCTTGATCTTTCTTATATATCTGCTTTTATCTTTTCCTCTACTATATCTATTTGTACCTTGCCTTGTTTCACTTGTTTCTTAAAGTGTTTAAAATATATGTTAAAATTACTGAAGATTGAAGAATAAGATTAACATACAATTGATAAGATACTAGCAGCTTAGAAATAAAAGGAAAACATTTTAGTTCCAATTTTCAGAATACTCTGAAGATCAAATCAAATCAGTTGTTTAGGAGATGCACAGCCTGATGCTGAGTCCAGGAAGAAATTTCTCTTCTCTTCTGTGATATTCTTCTGAATATCACAAAAATAGCTTCTTCAGTAATGTCTCTATAGCTTATGTTTATACTTATAATTACTATACTTATGTAATTATACTTTGAATAACAAATTTCATAGCACTTTAAAAATAGTGATGAAACTCAGCTTACTAAATATAATTCTATAAGAGTCCAAAGCAGTGCAGTCTAAGCTGCAGCTTAGTCCAAGGGTAAATTTAGAGTATCTATTATTAGTAGCGCTACGCGTTTTTAGTCACTGGCGTTTTTGGTAATAATTTGACAATTAAACTCAGTAATTCTGAAGTAAAATGTAGCTGAAAGGAGTTGTGCATTTTGTTTTTAAATAAGCAATATTAGAACATATTAGTATTCTTGCCTGGAGAATTCCATGGAAAGAGAAAACTGGTGGGCTACAGTCCATGGAGTCACAAAGAGTCGGACACCACTGATTAACTAACACTTTCACTTTTCACTTTCAGAACATGTTTAAATATCAATTGAAATGAGTTAGTGGGAGAGGCTGATGATCAGGAAGCAGAAGGGCATCACAAAGCAATGAAGTCCTTTAGAAGGAGAGAGGGGATGGGATACAGAACTTGGAGGGTGAGGAGAGTTGAAAGTTTAGTGACAGGATATAGGTCTAGGGAGACTTTATAAATTTTGTTGATGAAAAGATAGGGGAGCTTTGCTGGTCTTTAAATTTGAAAAAAAGTAGTGTGACACTGGTGTCTTGGAAAATAAAAAAGCAAACTCGTGAAATATATGCAATGATGAGTTCCCATTAGAAGTCTGAGATTCTGAATTTTGAAGTGAATCCAGTCATCCTTAGACAATTTTGCCCAGCAGTGATTTGTTTTTTGTTGTCCAAACAACTAAAGCCAGGATTGGGATTTTGAAACAGAGAATTGCAGATAAAATATTTTCATGAGAATGATTGTAGTAATGAACTACCAAATGTAAGCTGAGAGAAATAAAGAGAAAAGTGATACAAAGTGAGAAATTAACAAGTTCAATAGATCACACGTCTTGATTAGGTTCAAGAAGTAGTGGGAGTTATAGAGCAAGTAAACCAGAAGCACAAAAACTGGTGGTTATAGAATGAGTGAGGTGTTGATGTCAAGAGTTCAGAGAGACTGCAGATCCTGATGACAGGCTCATCAAACAAGGTGTGACATTGGGGGAGTGGGTTGTAAAGATGGAAAGAAAACCAATGGAGACAAAGATTTCTAGGAAATGAAATGTCTCAGTTGTGGATATTGGAGGAGCCTGTTCAATGTTAGCACAATGAATGAGAAAAAGAAATACATATGAACATATTATTGTGAAATTTTAGAGCACTAAGGATCAGGGGCATATCTCCAAAGATTAGAAAGGAAAAAATAGTCACTCAAGGAAAATCAATCAAGAAGATATTTAACTTTTCAACAAAATTATTAGATACTAGTTTAGTTCAGTTCAGTCACTTGGTCATGTCTGACTCTTTGCGACCCCGTGGACTGCAGCATGCCAGGCTTCCCTGTCCATCACCAACTCCCGGAGCTTGCTCAAACTCATGTTCATTGAGTCGGTGATGCTATCCAACCATCTTATCCTCTCTTGTCTCCTTCTCGTCCCACCTTCAATCTTTCCCAGCATCAGGGTCTTTTCCAAAGAGTCAGTTCTTTGCATCAGGTGGGCAAAGTATTGGAGTTTCAGCTTCAGCATCAGTCCTTCTGATGAATATTCAGGACTGATTTCCTTTAAGATTGATTGGTTTGATCTCCTTGCAGTCCAAGGGACTCTCAAGAGTCTTTTCCAACACAACAGTTCAAAAGCATTAATTTTTCAGTGCTCAGCTTTCTTTATGGTCCAACTCTCATATCCATACATGACCACTGGAAAAACCATAGCTTTGACTAGACGGACCTTTGTTGGCAAAGTACTGTCTCTGCTTTTTAATATGCTGTCTAGGTTGGTCATAGCTTTTCTTCCAAAGAACAAGTATCTTTTAATTTCATGGCTGCTGTCACCATCTGCAGTGATTTTAGAGCCTAAGAAAATAAAGTCTCTCACTTTTTCCATTGTTTCCTCATCTATTTGCCATGAAGTGATGGGACCAGATGCCATGATCTTAGTTTTCTGAATGTTGAGCTTTAAGCCAACTTTTTTACTGTCCTCTTTCACTCTCATCAAGAGGCCCTTTAGCTTCTCTTTGCTTTCTTCCACAAGGGTGGTGTCATCTGCGTATCTGAGGTTATTGATATTTATCCCTGCAATCTTGATTCCAGCCTTTGCTTCATCTAGCTTGGCTTTTCACATGATGTACTCTGCATATAAGTAAAGTAAACAGGGTGACAATATACAGCCTTGATGTACTCCTTTCCCAATTTGAAACCTAGAGGACAATGGAAAAATTTTCCCTAAGATCTGAGAGAATTGATTTTCAACTTAGACTTCTGTACCCTGCTAAACTGGTAATTAGCAATGAATGCTGAGTAAATACATCTTCTTAGTGTCACAAGTAGCACTAAGCAATTGCAAATAGCAAATTTATGTTGCCTCTGGTAGGCCTTTGGAATATGGAAAGGATAACTAATAATGCTAAACATTTCAATATCCTGGAAGAGTGTAGCATGCTAGAAAGAGTGATTGAATTGAATAAAGTCAAGTTTAAAAGTCTTTTCTTTTCCATTTTGATTCTTTTGCTTTCACATATAATGAAAGAATTGTAGTCATGTATGTGAATAAGGGTTGAGCCTTGAAAAAGGCTTTCTTTTTGTATCTGTCAAAAGAAATCATATGTGATGTTGAACTGTGTTAAAATATCTTCAGAAAAAAGTGAGAGTTTGCTCTACTCCATCTGGCTGGACTGTACACCTTTGCTCATTTTTCACTTAGCAGATGTCTTTATATCTAATACATCTCATGATTCTTGTGGAGCTCCTGCACTAATTGGAGAAACAAACAGGTAATGTACAGATTATAGAACACTTGATGTGCTTATAGAAGCACACTTTGGCTGCTACTAGATTCCAAAAGAATGAGGTTCCATAAGAGATTTTATTTGTGAAGGATATTTTGGAAAGAATAGGAGATTTTTAGGTGGAGGGCATTCCAGGAAGAAGAAAAGTTATCTTCAGATGCTTGATAAAGTGTGGGATTTTTGTTTTTGTCATTGTTCAGTCGCTCAGTCATGTCCGACTCTGTGACCCTATGGACTGCAGTGTGCCAGGCTTCCCTATCCTTCACCATCTTCTGGAGCTTGCTCAAACTCATGTCTTTGAGTCAGTGATGCCAGCTAACCATCCCATCCTCTGTCGTCCTCTTCTCCTCCTGCCTTCAATCTTTCCCAGCATCAGGGTCTTTTCTAATGAGTTGGCTCTTTGTGTCAGGTGGCCAAAGTATTGGAACTTCTGCTTCAACATCAGTGCTTCTAATGAATATTCAGGATTGATTTCCTTTAGGGTTGCTGGTTTGATCTCCTTGCAGTCCAAGGGACTCTCAGGAGTCTTTTCCAATACTACAGTTCAAAAGCATCTGAAAGTTCATGGAGTAGGAACTTTGTGATAGTCCTTTAATGAAGCCTCCAAATTTAAGGACAGGTGTTATGATAAAGCCTCCCCAGATGACATTAGTAATAAAGAGCCTTCCTGCCAATGCAGAAGATGCCTGAGACAAGGGTTCGATCCCTGGGTCGGGAAGACTCCCTGGAGGAGGGTTTGGCAACTCACTGCAGTATTCTTGCCTGGAGAATCCCATGAACAGAGAAGCCTGGCAGGCTACAGGTCATAAGGTCAGAAAGAGTCAGACATGACTGAAGCAACTTAGCACACACACAGGTCATGGTAAAATCTAAACTCACCTGATATGCACCTCCTGCTGCTGTCAGCGCTTTACTGTGTACAGGGATTCATCAGTATAATATTGTATTAAAATTTATCTTAGAATTTCTTAGCAGTATTATTGAGGGACAATGGGAATATTATATAAATCCACTTAGAAAAAAGCCTTTTGAAAATTAAATTTAGAGAAACCATCCATAGTTTGTATTAATACTGAAGAGGTTGTATATTTAGAGTATTACACTAATATCTACTGATATTATTTATATTATTTCTTCCAACTTTTGATTTAAAAGGCATTCATCTGCTTTTCCATTTCACATTTTAAAATTTCCAGGGTAGCATAAACTATATTGATGCTTTGTTTATGATATGAATGCAAACATTATTTATATTGATGAACTTCAGATGTTCTGACATGAATTGAGACTGACGTTATGCATTTTTGTGCCCTGCTTAGTTAAATATATTATTTTCTCCATTTGTAGTAGGGTGAAATGGCAATTGACTGGGTTCCAATCCTTTAAATTTATTTCATTTGGAAGCTGAAATGGTTATTTCCACTGAGCTGCTGTTGCAAGATGCAAAGGAAAAGAGATTAAATTGAATGTTCATTTTGGAAGCTATTTTAATTATCAATATTGTAAGGATGTATTTTAGAATACAACTTTTTTCTTTCATACTATATTGTAAATAGGAATTTTCATTTTTTTTTCCATGAAATGTATACTCTGGAAGATCTCCTGGGCAGTGTTAAGTATCTTGGAGTACTAGTACCAAGAAAATGCTTAATAGTCAAAATAATGCCTTATAAATCTTTGACTCTTTGATTCTTGTTGATTTTTGGTAATCTGAAAAAATTCAACTTGCAGATACCACGTTTATATTTTTAAATCCCCCAGTCTCATGGTAATTTTTAACATTTTGACACATTTTTTCCCCCTGTATGTGCTGATGAATAAGAAAATAATTGAAGTCTGAATTGGAAAGTTATAGAAAATATCAGACCTATTTAAATGTTTATTATTATGAATTTTGCATTTTTCTTCTTTAATGTTATTCATGTATTCACAGCAGGGTACTATCTTAGTCCATTTGGGTTGTTATTTAAAAGAATACCATAGACTGGGTGGCTTTCACATAACAGAAGTTCACTTCTGATAGTTCTGGAGGCTTGGAAGCCCCAGATCAGGGCGCTGGTAGGTCTGGTTTCTGGTGAGGGCCTGCTTCCTGCTTCACAGATGTCTGACTTTTCAGTGCGGCATGTGGCAGAAGGGGTAAGGGTGATTCTGGGGCCTCTTTTTATGAGTGCTAATCTCATTAATGAGGACTCCTTTCCCATGACATTATCTCCTCCCCAAGGTCCAATCTCCAGATATTATCACAGTGGATATCAGGACTAAACATATGCATTTTGGAGCGACACAAGTGTTCAGGCTATAGCAAATGAAAGAGAATTTTATTTATATTAAGTTTTCCAGTGAGCTTTAGATTTTTTAACTTGTTTTATTCTACACTTTTTGTATCAAAATTTTAATTTTTTCAACCAATATATTTTGAATATCTAATTTTTCTTGATCTAAATTTTAAAATATAGGTACTTTTCTGGTGATTCAGTGGTTAAGATTCTGCACTTCCAGTGCAAGGGGTGTGGGTTTTATCCCTGGTGGGGGAACTAAGATCTTATATGTATCGTGGCCAAAAAAATAATAATACGAAGATAAATTACACTTGTATAAATCTTTTCCATATAACATTATAGTTGATCTTCATACTGGCCTTGTGAGCTATGCTTTATTTTCCCCTTTGTGTGGATGAAGAAATTGATGGTTGGATGATTTATTTGTACTGAAGTCATAGATTTAAAAATTTACTACATTTTAAGTTTTGCTCAGGGATAAGATCTGAGAAACTGGAGATTTCCTTTGTAATGTGATGCCCTTAATTGCTTATATATGGCACCACTATGTTGGATAACTATGAGTCTATTTTTGTCCCTTTCCAATTCCTTTTCTGCTTGGCAGCTTTTATAATAAAAACAAAGAAACAATTACAAATTTTATCATGCCTCTCTCCAGCTGAAAATCTTTTGTGTTGATAATAATATTGAAACTTTTACTAACCCTTATAGGTCTCCCTGTATGTTCTGGCCTGGCCTGATATCCAGCTTCATCTCTGGGCACTTTTCCTTACTATGACCTTCTCTCAGTTCTTGGTACATCTCTGACTTTTTCTCCCATAAAGTCTTTGAACTTGCCATTCCCTCTACCTGGGCTGTTCTTTCCATCTTCAGCTCCAAGCTTTATGCACAAAATGATTAGGAGTATGAAGTCTAGAATCAGATTAATAATTTAAATCCCTGCTCTGGTTTAGATTTCATTTGAATGACTTTGAAAAAATTACTGTGCCTGTTTTTTCCATCTACAGAAATGGAAATAAAATAGTGCAATTATACTATATAAGAATCAAATGAGATAATTCCTAAAAAGCATGTAGCAATTTCCTGGTACACTGTAAGTGCTAGGTAAATTTTAGCTGCTAGTATTATTTAGTTGCAGTGTTTTATGAAATAATAAACAAACTGTTTTACCATTAGTCTTTATCATAGCACCTTTTTAATCTGCATCATAGTCCTTTTATAACTTGTAATTATTTGTTATTTATTTGCTTTTCACTAGGATGAGGGCCAGGACTAGTATGTGTTGTTCCCCATTGTTTCCCCAGCACTTACTGCTTAATACCTTTTGAATTGAATGAGTAGGTGCAGAGTTACTTAGAATCTTCTTAAGACTGTCAAATAAAGATTGTCTTGCTTTATGGCTACTTTGTAAAGGGAATTGTGTTTCATTTCTTTCATTTGTCCCTTGCCTTTTGAATCTATTGTCCAAGACTTTTCTCTGTTACTTTAGAAAGTGGAAGTCTTTGCCCAGTATGGGGGATTGAGA
The DNA here is from genome assembly GCF_019320065.1 of Cervus canadensis. Lineage (NCBI taxonomy): Eukaryota > Metazoa > Chordata > Mammalia > Artiodactyla > Cervidae > Cervus > Cervus canadensis. Next base: position 59,932,840 of record NC_057388.1, on the reverse strand, counting down.
TGGGTCTCCTAGAGAGTTCATCAGCCTCTGTTCAGATAATTCAAATCTTGATGAAAGATAAAGGGAAATGTTTAGACTTGCCTGCATTTCATTTTGTCAGATTAGGGGGTTTGTTGTCTTCCAGGAGTGAGGAAGGAGCTCCAGCTGTGGGCAGCAGAAATAAGATACTTTGTCTCTCCTGGGGAAGCTTTTGGGCCCACTGCCTTTCTTGGCTCTTGGCTCGCTCACAACATCCTCTGCTCTCCTTAATGAAACACCCATGCCCACTGTAAGCTGTGAATGGAAACTAAATCCAGCAGTTCCTAGGAGGCATCAGGATAAGTGTCAATTGGATCTGTCTTTCCCCATCATCAGCTCAGCCCCAGGACAGCTGAACTTGGAGGTACTTGTTGGCATTTGGCTGAGAATCCTATCCACACTTCCTCCAGTTGTAAATGCTAATAAAATGTTTTACTTTTAAATAAAATTTAACTAATAAAACTAACCTTTGATAGACAGAGATGTTTAGTGCATCTCTTTTAAGTTGTGACACATTTGTATAGAAAAATTATAGTTGAATGGACACACCTCTCCTGGTGTTGGCACAGTCCACTCTGGAGGACAACACCCTCACCATACAGTCTGTGGCTTTGCAGATGCTGCTCACAGGGAGGGCAGCCACAGTCAAGTATGGCAGTGCCCGAGTATGTGCCCACTCCTGCTATCGTATCCATCTCTGTTGCTCCAGTAGTCATGACTACATCTCACCGTGTGTTCTCTTGGGCCTGCATCACTGCAGCATGGAACTTCATCACCTACGTCTGCTGTGTCCAGCAAAGACTGTGCAGCAGAATGTAGTTTGTGTTTGGGGAGATCACAAAGCTGTAAAAGGAGATGTAACTGGCTCAGCTCAGCGTTGTCTTCTAGAAGGCCAAGGGCATTCCCCGGGCCTGGATGGGGTCTCTGGGCTGGAGCAGATACCTGCCCCAAGATGGGCAAACACAGGGAAAGACAAGGTCCTGAGCCAGCCCTGAGCCAGAAGCTACCTTTCTACCTAAGAGGGACAAATGGCTGAGACCTGGAGGCAGCACTGAGCTGCCCAGTATGTGTCCCAGGATGCATAGAGGGACAGATTGGTCCGTAACTCCAGAGATGGCCTATCTTCTTCCTCACTGAGTTCTACAACTCCCCAGGAGACTTTTAAGAAAGCACCAATCACCAAGGAGCTCAGAGCCTTAAACATTTCCCAGGGCAGCCAACTCTATTAATATCTATAATTATTGAACAATTCTTATTGTGCCTTCTTCACTTTGCTGCTCCCTTGCTATTGCCTAATTCTTCTGCTATGTAATAGGCCTTCATATACTTGAAAATAGTTGTATATCCCTTGGGGAAAGCTCAGATATTTCTGTGGCAAAATCAACCTTAATGGGGGTATCCCTGAGTCCCCTGAGTCAGTGATGGTGGAAACCTTGTTCATTCTTCCCACATCACTCCCTTTCAAGATCTACAGTGAACTTCTTGAAGGCAGAGGCTCTTGCTTTCTTTGTGATTTTATCTCCAGAATCTTGAACTGACTTATACAAATGAATAGAAGAGGGAATAAATATCAGTCTGGGTTTTCTGTGTTGGACCCCAAGCTTGACTTAGGTAAGACCCCAGATTTAGAGGATCCTAATACTAGCATACTTTGTCATCAGCATTCTCCCTTCTACCTGTCTACTCACAGCCCTCCATAATTGTATGCTAGTTTTCTTCTAAAGCATTAAACCTTCAGTTACAATTACCAAGAAAGGTAAAGGTTGTCATATCTGACCTTGGCCCTACTGTCTTTGATGGGGAGAAATGAGAAGACATCTGATCAGCACCATGGGCAGAAGCCAACATCCAGAATAAGACTAGAGTGAAGGGAGTGTGGGGTAGGATCAAGGGGAATGATATGACAGCAGAGAAGACCAGAGTGTTTGCATGTTCCGTGGCAGGAATACTCAGTTTATTTTACTCCTTATGTGACTAAAAAGTACAACTGGGGGAATGAGAGCAGATCTATTCTTGGATTATGGTTGAGGATGGCAAAGTTAAAAACCAATTTAAAGTTGTAATATATTTATAGTACCATGGGAAGTATAAATAACTATTTTACATGAATGTATCATAATATCTTAGGTTCTTTAAGCAAAAAGACTCACTAATTTTTATACTCCCCAAATTTATTTCTTTATGAAACATAATAGATGTTCCATAGAATAGGTGACTTCGATCTCAAAAAGTGTATGGTCTCTTTGAAGAGACCGAATATGAGTATATGGAAAGTTAAATAAGAATACGTGGTTGTATGCAGTTAAGTAAACAGTAAACTGTAGACATGCTCTATAAATTCAGAGATGTGCAATGTTGTGAGGTGGTTAAGACTGATAGATAATCTTTGGATTAATAGCTGAAGTTCCAATCCCTGCTCTGTTACTAACTGGCTAGGTGACCTTGCAGATTATTTAAACTCTTCTGTGGCTAGATTTATTCTTCTGTAAAATGGGGAAAACAGTATTTTCCCTATTGGGTTATTGAGATTTAAGCAAGAGAGTGAATGTGAAGTGCTTTAGATAGTGCCTGGTACATATAAGGCTGCTACGTATTAGTCAGTCAGTCGTGTCCAACTCATTGCAACTCCATGAACTGTAGCCCACCAGGCTCCTCTGTCCATGGAATTCTCTAGGTAAGAATACTAGAATGGGTAGCCATTCCTTTCTCCAGGCAATCTTCCTGTCTCAAAGGTTGAACCCTGGTCTCCTGCATTGCAGGTAGATTCTTTACCATCTGAGTCACCAGGGAAGACCAAGGCTGCTATCGATGGTAGAGAAATAAAGTTTTTGGGGGTAGTTGAGACTGAAGCCAAATCCTAAAGAATAGGTCGAGTTTAGACAATTGGAAAGAAGGATATTTATCATAAATTCTAGCTCTGACATTTAATTTACTTCGTGACCTTTGGCAAGTCTTTGAGATTCTTTGTGCCTGGTTTTCTTTTTTGTAAAAGAATGAGTTGTTACAATTTCAGTGCTTGATGCATAGTTGGTGCTCAACATATAATAGTTGCTCTTATCATAGATGTAGCTATTGTCACTGCTGTCAGCATCATTGTCATCTTTGTTGTCATCATCGGCATCATCATGGTAGGAGGCAAGAATTTGGCTGTCTATGAGCTGAGGTTTCAGGGAATGGAGGGAACCAAGATTTATATTTGGGGAAGGGTCTTATTGCAAAATCTCTCTTCAAATGAAAGAACTACAAGAAAAATAGCTTTGATTATGATAACAGGGGTTTAAGCTGGCTACTGTGGCCAGGATGTGGGACTTTCTATAGAATAAATTTTATTTCATATCAATTTCCTGAAATGGATAATGATACCAAGTATACTTTTGCAATGGCTGTTTTCTTACCTTTTTTGTTTTGTTTCTTTGTTTTCTTACCTTTTGAGTAAAGCTCTTTCTGGAAAGATCCAAATTTTGTGTTTTTACTATACTGAAACCTATCATAAGATACATAGTTAAAAGGACCATACTCTGCAGCTTGGCACTGTGACCACATAACTTTGGAGTGAAATTTGAAAATGTTAAGTTATTGATGCAGAAAATCACAATAAAGTCATAAAATTATTTTTATTAAGGTAGTAGAAATTATATCTATATTCCAAAAATGAAATCTTTGTCCTTTTCATTTTGGCGTTCATGTCAGGGTTAGTGATAATTCATGGCATCACCGACTCAATGGACATGAGTTTGGGCAAACTCTGGGAAATAGCGAAGGACAGGAGAGCTTGGTGTGCTGCAGTCCATGGGATCGCAAAGAGTCAGACACGACTCAGCGACTGAACAACAGCAATACGTTATTTCAGCTAGTAATTGTGTTAATAAGCCTTTTGCTTAATTATTTTTTCTCTTTAGAACGATACCGCATTCAGAGTGAACAATTTGAGGATCTTTGGCTTATAACAAATGAGCTTATCATCCGCCTTCAAGAATATTTTGAAAAACAGGGAATCAAAGATTTCACATGTTCTTTTTCTGGACCTGTGCCCCTTCAAGAATATTTTGAGTTGATTGATCATCATTTTGAGGTGTGTATGATCATAACCTATATCATCTGTAATTTTTCAGTATGTGAAAAAGAAGGGGATCCTGTAGAGGTGAGAATTCTAGTATACATGCCATTAGGCAGTACACTAAGTTGTTATTCTTATGTGGGTGGTGGGGTTGTGAATCTTTTCCTGCCCTCTTGCCAATTTGTGATCAATTGCAGACTTTTACAGGGTGGCTGCCTGGAGCTAAGCATGTGGTCTGACCTCAGAACAGAACTGGTTTAATTCTCCCACATGGGGATTTAACCTTTGACCCCAATAACCCAGTGCTAAAACTATTTGAGCTTATCGGCAGCCATTTGGCTAACTAATTCTAGCAGGCCATAAATGAGGTGTGATTATAAAGTAAAGTGAATTTTCCTTTTCATTTTTAACAAGCACACCAGAACTTCTGCATCTGAATGAGGGTTAATCACGTATAATATTATCGAGTATCTGGCACAATGGGTGCTTGGTAAATGCTGAAGGATTAAATGTCTAAATCAGTGAGATTTGCCAGTGACTTTGTTGCCTGGATATGTTAGCACTTCTTCTTTGGAATTATCTTCAGAGCCTGTGTTAGATTTTCTTGAGTATCTTCAGAGTGTCAAATCTTCATCCTTTGAAAATTGGTTTGATATTTGGAAATAGTCAAGATTAATGTTTTTATGAAAACAACTATACAATGACAGTCATTGTTTTAAGTACCATGTGTTTAAAAAAAGAATTCACCAAGCTTTACTTACTTGTTTGCCTGTAAGTAGATCCTGTAGGGAATTACAAAGAGGAATTTCAAAAAGATTTTGAAAATTATTTAAGGAAGCATTGGTTCCCTAGAGTGGCTCCTTTTTAAGGAATCCATAGGTTTTTGCATGTCTGTAAAGTGGTGTGTGTGTGCACGTGTGTATGTGTGTATTATAGAGAGAGAGGAAGGGAGAGAGAATATGTTATGTAAATTGTCAGTCACATGAACATTCTACTTAATGTTCAGTTCCTTGAACATTCTAGGAATGTTGACTTTAACCTATACATAAAGACTTTTCTGAATACAGTGTCAACATAAAGGGAAATTTTCAGTGAATGCAGTCTAATTGTGGATAATACAACAATATCAAATAAATGAATTTGGGTTTTCTCTCATCTATGCTGATGATATTGTATAGGATAGTATACTTTGACCAAATTGTGGCACCAAAAGTCAATAGTTTGGGAAATAATATTTAGGTACTCTAAGTATTGAGAACCTTTGCAATTCTCTAGGATATATCTGAAGAAATTCCTGCTTAACTGTGCAAAAGTGAGGTCCAGTGACTTACGGAAGAGAGTCCACAGAAAGACTGTACTGATTAAATGTTTGTAACATTTAAAATAGAAAACATTCGTTTCTAATTGACTATATTTGACATATAGTCTGTGTCTCTCCTGTGCTTATATTTACTGGCTAGTTAATCCTTGTAGTTTCTACATCAGGGACATTTCTTTTCTGGGGAGGGACTTAGGGAATATGGTCAACTATATACACTTTTACTTGTCAAACAAGTTAAAAAGGGCGTGCTTATACTTCCTTTACTCTCTGGCCTCAGTCTCTACCTTTTTTTTTTTTTTTCTTTTAATACAGCTTTCAACTTTGAATAAAGGTGGCTTTTGGCTTCCAAGTGTCCTTTAGCATAAGCTCCATGAAAACAGGAATTTTTGTCTGTTTTAGTCATTGTTGTAATTCCTAGTGTCTAGAACATTGCTTGGCACTAAGATCCATACATATTTGTTAAGTGTTGAAATTCTGATATGTGAAAACATTTCAATCACTGATGTTTTGTTACACATACAAAGACACCTGGCTGATGTCTTAATATTGAAAATATATTTTTTATTTCATGAATTGAGGAAATAAAATATTTTAGCAGGAAGTCATACAATTAAAAGTGAATTATTGATAACTTTTGTAATATTCTTCTTAAAAAATTAGTTGTTATATCACTTTAAATTTTGGTAATGAATTTTTCTTTCCCTTCAAGAGAATATTCTTTGATGTAGCTACTTAAGTGCTTCTGAAACTGGGGTTAAAGGAGGGTAATAGAATTCCAAGTTTTTTTCTCAATCGTGTGTCTTTTCTCCACACATGCACTGAAAAAGAGGGGAGTTTGGTTTGATATCAGAAATGTAAACTATGTTTGATTTCCAAACATACTGAATATGATACTTCAGAAGTATTATGCCTGTTCTGTAAAGTTGAAGTAGCAGTCACATGATCTGGTTTCATGGAGTATTCCCTATGACTTTGGTCAGTTTTCTTTATTTAAATAATATTAAATTCAAAAATTATGAAAAGAGTTAATGGAAAGGAGTCATTTCTGATTCTCATCCTCCCATTATTCAATATCCTCTTTGGAGACAACTTTTGGTGTCCAGTTTCTTGTGATCTTTCTAGAATTGTTCTATGTAGTCACAACTATGTTACTATACAAATTTTTAGAAAAAAATACATGAATGATATTCTGTTTTTTTACTTTGCTTCTTTGAATGCATCTTTGGCTAGCATTGCTTATCTGTACCTAGTGGTCCTCTTGTTCCTCTATTGATAGCAGTTTGATTTTTTTTTTTTTTTTAGTATGGTCAAAACCTTTATGTCAAAAATTTATAATAAATGTTTGGTATTAGTCCACATAGTTAAGTTTTTGGTGTAAAGTTATTTGGCTTCAAGAAAGAACATTTGGTTTACTTCACTAATAGGAATATCTCTTAGTGCTGGGATGGCCTCTTCTTGGTCTTTCTTGTGCTGTTGATGTTTGGCATAGTTATCTGTGATATTATGAATGGAGTCAAGTGGAGAGGTACTCATCATGTTTATTCCAAATAAGAGGACGTAACCGATGACTACGGTAATGAGGAGATACACAGGCAGAGCAACGGCCCAATACTTTTGAGGCCAATAAGTTAAGCCTAAGGAGTTTAGCCAAGATTCAGGAATAAAAGCCCACACAAGATACAGTATGAAACCAAATTGGGAGCTTAAGAAAAGAACAAAGCCATAAATTGCTCTTTCTGGCAATGGCGACGGTGAATTTTCCACCATTTTCCCCGTGGCTTTAGATATTTCAAGTTCCCCCCTGGCTTGCGGGGTGGCCCTCGACCTTGGGTCCTCCAAGCACTGACTCCAGCAGTTTGATTATTAACATTATCTTACTGTAATAGGAACAGAACAAATTCTATAATGAATATCTTTGCATGTACATTACTTTTTGCAAGCACACCCCTTGGAAAAATTCCTGGAAGTGCGATTGCTAGGTCAAAGGCTGTTATGCTTGAGAACTATTTGTATTAACTTCTCTGTGAATCTTGCCTACTTTTCTATTGGATTGGTGTTCTTTTTCTTACTCATTTGTTTGGGTTGTGGTCATTTTTTCATCAGTTTGTGGATGCTTTCTAGATATTATGGCAATCACATAGAACTTTTTTTTTTTTTTAGGTTAGTAATTTATCAGGGGTTTGTGTGTGTGTGTGTGTGTGTGTGTGTGACTTTTGGCTTTTAAGTTATAAAGATCTGTCTCATGCTAAAATTATTTTAAAAATACAATTTTCTAGTACTTTTGTTTTACTTAAACTTTTGATTCCTCTACAGTTGATTTTGCTGTAAAGGCTAGGGGAGAGATTATAGATTATTATTCTTTTTTTTCCCTTGTATATTTAATCGGTTATCACAAAATGTTTATTAAATAATCTGTCTTTACCCCTTGGTAAGTGGGCCATTTTTACTAAATTTCTATCCAGCCTATTTCACTGTATCATTTGTGTATTCATGAATCAAATATCATACTGTTTTAATTCTCTAAACTCTGTAATACACTTAAATTTCCTCTTTACTCTTTTCAAATTTTTATTGGTATTGCCAGTATCCCTACTTTAGACATGTTTTTGTTGTGCACATTTAGCCTGAATTAAAGAAATTCTTCATTGTAGTTGCGGATAAATGGTGAAAAATTAGAAGAACTCTTATCTGAAAGAGCTGTACAATTTCGGGCCATTCAACGTCGGCTGTTAACAAGGTTCAAAGATAAAACACCTGCGCCCCTCCAACACCTGGACACCTTGCTGGATGGCACTTACAAGCAGGTAAGTATAATATCAGTGGTAGTTTTCTACTACTGGATATAATCTTTCCCTCACTCTAGAGTCATGTACCAGACTACCAAGGTTAGGTGTTTCTTTCCTGTATATTATGAAACATTGAACAGCATACAAGCTTTAGAGTCAGAATTTAGTCAAGCTCTGTCACTGTCTAATTATGTGACTTTGAGTAAATTAGAATAGATCCATCCATATTTTACTTTCCAGAGTTTTTGTGAGGATTTTCCATCATTTCTTTGAAGCAGCCAGCATAATGCCAGGCATATAGTATATGCTTGATAAATAGTAGCTATTATGGTTAGTGTGTTTTTTGGACAATTCTTGGTACATCCCATAATTATCATAATTCTCAGATTGTCTTACAGAGCAATTGGATCATACTTCTAGTTTTTTGTCAGCTGATGTCTTAAGATAGAATTCTGTTTTTAAAATTTACTTTATTGATGTATAATTGATTTACAATGTTGTGCTAGTTTATGCTGTACAATAAAGTGATTCAGTTTTATATGTATACATATATATATATATATGTATACATATATATATATATATGCGCGCACACACATTCTTTTTCATATTGTTCTCCATTATGGTTTATCACAGGGTACTTCCCTGTGCTGAATAGTAGGACCTTGTTGTTTATGCATTCTATGTACAATAGTTTGTGTCTGCTAATCTCAAACTCCCAATCCCTTCCTTCCCCAGTTATCCTCCCCCCTGTCAATCACACATCTGTTCTGTATGTCTGTGAGTCTATTTTGTAGATTAATTCACTTGTGTCATATTTTAGATTCCACATATAAATGATATTACATGGTATTTATCTTTCTCTTTTGGCTTAGTATGATCATCTCTAGGTCCACCCATGTTGCTGTATAACATTATTTCATTGTTTTTTATGGCTGAGTAGTATTCCATTGTATATTTGTACCATATCTTTATTCATCTGTCGTTGACCATTTAGATTGTTTTCATGTCTTGGCTGTTGTGAATTGTGCTGTGAACATAGGGGTATGCGTATCTTTTTGAATTATAGTTTTGTCTGGATATATGCCTAGTGATAGGATTGCTGGATCACATGGGAACTCTATTTTTTGTTTTTGAGAAACCTCCTTACTGTTTTCCATGGTGGCTTGCACCAACTTACATTACCACCAACAGTGTAGGAGGGTTCCTTTTTCTTTACACCCTCTATAGCAATTGTTGTTTGTAGACTTCTTTAGTATGGCCATTCTGATGGTGTGAGATGGTGCCTTATTGTAGTTTTGATTTGCATTTCTCTAATAATTAGCGATGTTGAGCATCTTTTCATGTGCCAGTTGGCCATGAGATGGAATTCTTAAATAGCCCTTTGTTCTAGCTCAAAGACTTTTTTTCTTCCTCTTTGAGTCTTTCTTCTACCAATGGTTTATCATTTGTATAACTAGGATTATCTGAGTCTTACTCTTAAGGTATTACATCTTTAAAAACTATTCAAAATTATCATCTCAGGCTTGAAATAATTTTTAAAATTGAAATTTCATGGATAAGACCTCTTCCAGTTTTACTATAAAGAAGTCAGCTTTGATTAACTACATTATGTCTTCTTACATTTCTGTACAATATCGATGATCTGTTTCAAAATCAGTGTTGATGATACGAATACTCTGTTGATTTTTTTGATTGAATTTTTTGTCTAGATAGTTGTATATTCCCATGCAGTTATAATAAAAAGTACAGCTAGGGAATTCACTAGTGGATAAGAATCTGCCTGTCAGTGCAGGGGACACAGGTTCAATCCCTGGTCCGGGAAGATCCCACATGCCTCAGAGCAGCTAAGCCCGTGAGCCACAACCACTGAGCCTGATTGCTGCGATTACTGAAGCCTGCCTGCTCTAGAGTCCATGCTCCGCAATAAGAGAAACCACTGCAACGCGAAGCCTGCGCACCACAGCAAAGACTAGCTCCTACTGGCAGCAATTAGAGATAACCTGCAAGCAGCACTGAAGACCCAGCACAGTCAGTAAATAAATAATTTAAAAAGAAACCATAAAAAAAATAGCTAAATTTCATGTATCATTTACCCACTTTTTTCCAGTGGTATCATTTTGTAAAACTATAGTATAATATCACGATCAGATTATTGACATTGATAAAATCTGTAGATTTTTATTCAAATTTCCACAATTTTACCTGTACTTATTTGTGGGTGTATTAAGTTCTATACACTTTTATGCAGGTGTGTGTATCCACCATCTTGTGTATTCAAGACACCGAGCAGCTCCATCGCACAAGACTTATTCAAGTTGCATTTCATTGACAAAACCCCCTCCCTAACACTGTGCTCCTCTTCCACATTCTGCTGTTTTTGAAAGAATGAATCAGATTTTGTTTTCATAGTTAGCTTTTCTAAAGGGAAGAACCGTGGAGAAGGAAATGGCATCCCACTCCAGTATTCTTGCCTGGGAAATCCCATGGACAGAGGAGTCTGGTGGTCTATAGTCCATAGGGTCGCAAAGAGTCAAACATGACTTAGTGACTAAACAAGAACAGCAACAACAAAGAGAAGAAAAATAGCTTACTATGTGAACATCACTAAATGTGTTGGTAATATATTTGCTTCTTGAAATTTTCATGGTTGTTTATACTGTGTGAGCTACCAGGGAAGCTCAATTGGAGGGACAGTCTGCAGCAGTCGTAGATTTTTGGAAAGAAAATGGGGCTTCAAGACCAAAGACCCCAGTTCTGTCGCTTATTTGCTATGTGGCTTTTGGCAATTTCCTTACCTTCCCAGAACTTCAGTTTCTTTCCATAAAATGGAACACATACTCACTGTCTTATTACAAAGATTCTATTCCATAGTGGATGTAAAAATGCTTGGTAAATTGTTCTACAAATACAGATTGCAAATTTCTTCTGTGCTGAAGCAGTTACGTGACTCAGTAAGCACTAACGCTGTTTCTGTTCCAGACTTTTTTTTCTCTCTCAGGTATACTTTTTGTTTTGGTTTGTTCTTCGTTTTCTTTCTTTTTTTCCCCCTCTTCCTTCTTCTTCTTCATATATCTTTGATGATCTATCTCATTCTTAGGCTTCCTGCCACATCTGCACTTGGAGGTGAAGAATCTTGTCTTTTATGGTGCTGTATCGTTTTGTGGACAAAATGGCAGAGGGATCTTTAAAGGGGTTTGATGAAGATACTTGATTTAATGCTTTCCATAGTTTCTATATAGCAAGACTTCCTTTGTCTTTTCTACATTCTAAGTTCTGGGGTTTATTTTCTTCTGCTTAGGTCTTAAGGGTGTGTCCAGGAGCTGCTATGAATTCCAATAAAGTTTTTAAGACAAACTGAGGGTGAAGCCCAAATCCCTTCATAAATGAATGATTGTACAGTGCTGAGTTGGCTGTAGTGTGAAATACTTGATATGGTATTAATATATTTATTCATGTAATAGAGTCAGTGATGGTACAGTTGTACAGGTTCTGAGGTCAAAGTTTGGCTTACTGTCTCTTCATTCAGTAATGGTAGCTGTTGTTATTTAGGAGCCAGCTGTCAGTTTGCCAGGAGCAGAGTGGGGAAGGCCGGGGTGGGCAGGCATATGGCTTCTGTGCCCTGGTGCTGAGCAGAAGCTCTTGGGTGTGCATGCTCAGTCACTGCAGTCGTGCCTGACGCTTTGCAACCCTATGGGCTGTAGCCCGCCAAGGCTCCTCTGTCCGTGGGATTCTCCAGGCAAGAATACTGAAGTGGGTTGCCACTTCTTCCTCCAGGGGGTCTTCCTGACCCAGGATTCAAACCCACGTCTCTTAGGTCTCCTGCATTGGCAGGCAGGTTCTTTACCTTAGTGCCACCTGAAGAAACTCTTGGTCCTACTGGCTTACACAGTGAAGCCAGTGAACTGAAGACAGTCTCTAGTCTTCTAATGACCTGGCATGTAGGATCATGAGGTCAAGTGACTGTCTTCCCCACATCCCAGATTGTTTTATCTGGATGTATTCTTAGAAGGAAAATTTCTCAGTCAAAAAATATTTCTCACTCACAAACACACACATCACACACACACACACACACGCACATACATATTACTTAGCAAAAATGTACTAAATTATAATTCTGCCGGCAGTTTATAAAATAATGTCTGTTTTCTAGGTATTATTGTTTTTGATAGTTAGAATTCTTAACCTGGTAAAATAATTTTACTGTTATTTTAATCTTTCTTTGCTTGCCAGTGAGGTTGAACATTTAAAAATGTTAACCGGCCATTTACCTTTCTTCTATTGTGATTTACATGGGTAAAACCTTTTGGTCAATAGTTTATCAAGTAGTGCAGCTTTTTGTTATTTTGTATATATTAAGCTAGCAAGCTTTTAGCATACTTTTGTCATGCATAAAAAATACTTTGTGTATGTAAGGAATGTAATCTCTCTTCATATGTAAAATTTTACCAATTTGTCATTTGCCTTTTATTTTTTAGACAAGTAAAATTTACAAAATCTTTGCATAGTAAAATCTATTACTCTTTTTCCTTTAGACATCAGTATCTCGGAAAGTCTTCCCATGTCAAGAGTACATAAATATCGACTAAGAATTTATTTTAACATTTTTATGCTATCATTCTTTATATATACTATTTTTAATCCATCTGGAATGTATTATGCAATTTAGAGGGAATCTGATCTTCTCATCAAAAATGGTGAGCTAGTTGTCTGAGCCCCTGCTTATTGTATAATCTATTTTTTTTCTTACTGAGCTGAAATACTATTTGTAACATTTAACAATTTTACTGTATAGTGAACTACTCCAAACCTTAGTGGTTTCAAACAACAACAATTCATTATTGCTCATGAGTCTTCAAATCAGCTGAGCAGTTCTGCTGACCTGGGCCATGGTTAGCTGTTCTTGTTTGAATTCACTCATGTGTCTCTGGTTAGCTAGTTGGTTAGCTGGAGACTAGATGTACTTCCACATTTGGCATTTGGCTCACAGTTAGATGGAGTGATTGTGCCACATGTATCTCCTGGGTGGCAGGCTGCCCTGTTCCTTTTGTGGCTGCAGGTCCCAATATACAAATACTCCTCAAGTCTCTGCCTGTGCTATGTCTCCAATTCCCCATTGGTTTTGACCAACCCAGATCAAAGGGCTGGGAAAATAAACTCTTCTTCTTTACTGAAGGAGTAAAGAACTGTGGGCATTTTCACAATCTACCCTAAATTAGCATATAGTAATGGTGGCTCAGATGGTAAAGAATCCGCCTGCAATGTGGGAGACCTGGATTCAGTCCCTGGGTCAGGAAGATCCCCTGGAAGAGGTCACGGCAACCCACTCCAGTATTCTTGCCTAGAGAATCTGCATGGACAGAGGAGCCGGTGGGCTGCAGTCCAGGGGGTTGCAAAGAGTCAGACATGACTGAGTGACTAAGCACAGCACAAATTAGCAAAATGTTTTAAAAGCCAATTTTTGCAACTTTCCTATCCCTTGAACTTAGGTTTTTCTATATTTTTAACTCTGAAACCTATTTTTTTTAATTCAAATTTCATTAATTCGTAATCAGTGTGGTCTGTGGATTCTAAAGATAATTTCTCCTGCAGTTCATTAGATTTAAGAAAACAGAACATCTGTGCTATTTTCAGGCTAGTGAGACTGCCCAAATACTTGCCTATGTGCTAAGTTATGGTCAGCTGTCTTGGGGATGGAATCTGTTATTTAGTCTCCTGTAAGTCACTGCCGTAGTCCTGTCCAGGGTGGGCTTTATGTGTGTGTGATCTGTGCTGTCACAGAACCCTGTGTTTGGTTGAATGCTCTGTGGTAGCCATCTTGAAATTCTGAAGACTTTTTGAACATGAGGCCCCATATTTTCATTTTGCTCTGGGTCCCTCAAATAATGTAGGTTGTTGTTGCCCTGTTGAAATTTCTAACGAGAACAAGACAATTGGGAGTTCAGATGTAGAGTATAATTCAAAGACATACTGTTTTTATTACCACTACCCCAAAACCACTTGTAAGTTTCCTTAAAGATGAACAGGAAGGGATATAGTGGGCTCCTCTGAATAGCTCACAGGCTTTTTTCTGCGACTGGCATCTTGGTTAACTGACAGTGAAGTGACAAGGGTTATCGCATTTAAGGTTATCATCTTGCAATTAGTTGTCTCTAAGCATGTTGTGCGGAGAAGGCAATGGCACCCCACTCCAGTACTCTTGCCTGGAAAATCCCATGGACTGAGGAGCCTGGTAGGCTGCAGTCCATGGGATCGCTAAGAGTCAGACACGATTGAGCGACTGACTTCACTTTCACTTTTCAGTTTCATGCATTGGAGAAGGAAATGGCAACCGACTCCAATGTTCTTGCCTGGAGAATCCCAGGGACGGCAGAGCCTGGTGGACTGCCGTCTATGGGGTTGCACAGAGTTGGACACGACTGAAGTGACTTAGCAGCAGCAGCAGCAACAAACATGTTGTGGGTGGCAGCCTGTGGGTCAGGGGCTTCAAGATGCACCATGAATAGTTATGAATTTTGATGTACAAAGAGTTCAGCCAACAACTTTTCTCCTGCTTTCAACTGCAAGTTATTTCTTATATCTTGTATCTTTGATTGAACAGGAACCCCCAAACCACATCACCACATTATAATTTTAGTAGCATGCTTTTCCTGTATAGCATCTACCTACCATCACATCAGACTTCACTGGGGCATCTACCATCCCCTCTTTACTGAGGTCATCCTACTGCTGAGGCAAGGAGAGAGGAATAGCACATCTACTCTGGAAAAGCATCTTGTGATTCTTACATGGGAAGGTTCTGGTTTCCAATGAATGAGGCTTTTCCAGTTGCTCACCACAATTTCTATACCTTTTCTAGAATTTTGGAAGAAAAGTCTTACTTTGTTAAAGAACTTTCACCTTTACTTTTATCTTTAGAGGCATAATGTTGAAAGGAAGTAACTAAGCCAAGAGTTTCTTTTTTTCAGCAGTCAGAAACCTGTATTTCCTCATTTGGATAATTATAATACTGCTTTGTCAATCACCTGAATATATTTTTGGAGGACCTAAGACAGTATGGGAAAGATGGGAAATTCGTGTTTATTGAGGATCTATTGAGTCTAAGGTACATTTCATTTATTATTTCACATAACATAATCATCTTATGTGGGTGGCATTCTTATTTCCATTTTATGGTTGAAGAACTTGAGACTTAAAGCATGGTTAAACCACTTGCTCAGTGTTACAAAGATATTAAATCATCTATTCCAAAGTCCGTGTTTTATGAGTATGTCATGTGGCATTTTTCCTTCAATTATTTCCAGGTAAGACATAGACATCATAGGTTTTCCTTAGCAAATCTACAGTCAGGCTGACGAAAAAGGAGATTTGTGCGTATTTGTGCATATTTGTACATATTCATGGTGTGTATATGTATATATTCATGATCATTCAATATTCATTTTATATGTACCTATCAGAAAGTCACAAAATCTTCTGGAGATTTCCCCAAAGTGTGTATTACATCTGAAACTTGTGTATCAGAGGAAGAGGCGAGTTTGTTAATGTAACTAATGCTGAAGTTCAGTTTCTTTGCCATCAAATACTAGTGCTTATTGCATTTGGCAGAAGAGCTTTGGAAAATAAGTTCTCTTTGATGTTGTAAAATTTTCACGTGTATTTGTTTGTCAAAGCAGGACTGAATGGTTGAATTGAAATAGGGGAAATTTCGACTTACCCTATGGTTTGGCTTGTGTTTTAATGCTTTTATCTGTACTGAGATTTTTTTTCCCTCCACTTGAACACTAACCCTCTGTTGTAACAGAGGAAAAGTGTTTACTACTAATCTAAAAGTTTAATTGTGTCAGATGACATATATGTAATGTAATGACTGATAGCCATTAATATTCTAGAAAGGTACTTGGCTGATTTTTCTATTCTGCAAAACGGAGGCTGTATTAGGCACAATTTTAAACAGAGATCCTGTGGTTTCTAATTTGCTATTTGTTACTTTTTCTGTGCTTAAAACTTCCTTCCATTCTGTTTATTTGTGTGGTATTGATATATAAAAATCATTTAAAGTCATGCAAAAATCTAAGCGCACTTTGGTCTGTGATTTTAAATGAGCATGATTTTGGCTGATAGCACAAAGGAATATGTGATGAAACCATTCAGAGGCCTATTTGCCTCTTTGCATTGGCAAGTAAACTGATAGACTGAGAAGGAAGTATCAGGGATTTGATGATGTGGCTGCATTTTTTCCTTATAACTATTTAGAAGCTAAGAAGTTCTTTCTCTTCCCAAGGAGATAGAATAAACAGATGATAAAGGGAGCAGAGAAATATGTAATCATATATTTGGGGATGATTGGGAGGGGTAAGTTTGAAAAAAAATAAAAAGGATGAGATGTTAGTAAAAAGATGGAGTTTGCATATTTTCACTTCATAATTCTATCCTTGAATGTTTAAGAAGGTAGTTTGCAAAGAAAAAAGACATTCATCAAGTTGTTCATTTATGGTATTAATCATTTTTGTAAGAAATGATAAATCAGCTTTCTATAGTTGGAAAATGATCAGATAATTGTAGTACTCTCATTTGATGTGTCGTTTCTTATCATTATTTTGTCTCATTATTTTAAGAACTGGAATAATGTGAACCATTTTAAAAAATTGAAAAAAGCAAACTAGTGTATGCTGCTGCTGCTCAGTCGTGTCTGACTCTTTGTGACCCCATGGACTATATAGCCCGCCAGGCTCCTCTGCCTATGAGATTCTCCAGGCAAGAATACTGGAGTGGGTTGCCATTTCCTTTTCCAGGGGATCTTCCTGACCCAGGGATTGAATCTGTGTCTCCTGTGGCTCTTGTATTGGCAGGTGGATTTTTTTTTTTTACCACTGAGCCACCTGGGAAGATTAATATGTAATAACTTACAAATAGATGTAGCTATGATTGATGAGTATTGAAAGATTTGGAAGGAGGATAAAAAATTGAAAATGATATACATTTGTTATATATGACTTTAACTTCTTAAATAACATTTAAAATATTTAAAATATTAATTATTATAATCATAATTTGATAAGCACAAATTTTTTTCACCATATGTGAATGTTCTTAATACTACTGAACTGTACACTTAAAATACTTAAGATGGTAAATTTTATATTTTGTTTTACCTCAATTCATAAAATAATAACTTTTTGAAAAATTAGATGTGTGAAACTCCTGGTCTTCATTGGTTTTCTGAGGAAAGTATTTTCTCTCTCCTGTATATACCTTATAAGTTTATTTTTCTAGTCTCTTCATGTGTAGAACTTCTGAGTTATCATGACATATATGAGTTAGTTTATTTGTATTCACTTAAAAGAAAACAACTGGATAACTGGATGGTATACTTGAGTGAATATATGAGTAAGGATGGGCATTATCTTGCTCTGGCTATAACCTCACCAGTTCCTCAGCTAAACTGGAGAAGCTTACAGAGCTCTTTCAAAAATGATGCCAATTTTTCTTCATCCAGGTCAGAGTGCAATCTGGAATATAATCTCCAAAGTGTGTTTCTTTTAAGTACATCACTGATGTATTCAGTATATGTGTGTGGTTATATTCATTGGAAGGACTGATGCTGAAGCTGAAGCTCCAAAACTTTAGTTACCTGATTGGAAAAGACCTTGGTGCTGGGAAAGATTGAGGGCAGGAGAAGAAAGGGGCAACAGAGGATGAGATGGTTGGATGGCATCACCGACTCAATGGACATGAGTTTGAGCAAACTCCAGGAGATAGTGAAGGACAAGGAAGCCTGGTGTGCTGCAGTCTATGGGGTCGCAAAGAGTCAGACATGACTGAGCAACTGAACACCACCACCAGTAGCTACGTTAAAAAAGCAAAATGAAACAAGTAAACTTAATTTGATAATGTGTTTTATTTAACCCTATGTACCTAAAGTATGAGTTTGAGCAAGCTCTGGGAGATGGTGAAGGACAGGGAAGCCTGCTGTGCGGCAGTCCATGGGGCCATAAAGAGTCGGACATGACTGAGTGGCTGAACAACAAACAACAACAATCTAAAATATTATAATTTCAACATAAACAAAAATTATTAATGACATTTAATATTTTTTCACACTAAGTCTTTAAAACATGGTTTATTTTACCCTTGCAGCCACATTTAAAGTGCTGAATATCCACACGGGGCTAATGACTACCTTAGTGAACATTGCAGTTCTAGCTACAGATAATTGTCAACTCAATTTTATATTGTTTCTTATAATGTCTCTTTTCTTGATTTTTTTTTCCTCTTTTAGTCCCTCTGAGTTCTTGTTCTGGATAAGACTGTCGTTGACCATTGATTTCCACTCACATGATGTGAATAGTAGGTAGTGGGAAATACTAAGACTGCCAGGAACTAGCAGGAACCTTTGCTTACATAAACCGTGACTTCAGATATTATTTTTAAAAAAAGCATCAAACTTTGTGTTAACAGATTTGGGTCCCAGTTCCAGCTCTCTCTGACTCTTTGACTTTGGGTGTGTCACAACCTCTCTAAGCCTTGGCTTCTTCACTTTCATCTTTGGACTTCCTTAGGACCTTTTTGAGCAGCATCCAGCTTGGGGCTTATCTTCTAGTAAAATTCTCAGTAAATATTTATTGTGCTGTATAATGATTAAGACAAGGGATTTAGAATCTTTAAGTTTCTATAAATACAAAATTTCAGAAACAAACGAGACCTTTTTAGGTCATCTAGTGCCAGCCCTTAGACTGGGATGTGGTTGTTAGCCAGTCATTTGGTGGATGCTAATGCTAGTGATCTAAGTTACAGGGCTTGTTGAGACTGAATTAGTTTTCAAACAAAATATGTAAGTGCAAAGTATTATTATAAATTAGAGCTACGCTTTCCTGGATTTAGGTGTATAATGCTAATTGACATTAATGGGGATTGCACATAAACCAAGGGGAGAACAGACCTATTAGTGTATAAAGAAATTCTACTTATAATATCTGTCTGGTATGCTTTACTTCCCTGGGGCATATGCATTTTTTAAAAATAAATTGAATGCATACTTCTTTATCTTCATCTTGTTCAATCAGTATTGGAGTTTTCTGATTGCTAGTGTTGGTTTAAACATCTCCCTAGATTATAAATTCAGTATTATGGTTTTATTTTGGCAAACTCACCAGATTCAGAAATGTGATATTCATCTGCATTCTAAACTAAAACTTACCAGGGGTACTCTCTTGTGCTGAAATTTCATTCTATTTGTTGTTTGATCTTTCGAAAAAAAAAATTAGTCCTTTGACATACACTCAGAAGCAAGATGTTTCTAATATTACAATAAAACAATTAATGGCTCCATTATAAGGAAATGAAAATCTTATCTTTTTGTGTCAGTGATGAGAGAAAAATATATAAGTGCCCTCCAATTATCTGTAATTGTATGAGGTTTTCTTTCATTTATGTTATCTGTCTTCCTGTTTAATCCCATCTAGCACAATTATTCCTTTTGTATTAGTTTTCTCTAAATGGAGTTCTGAATGGTTTGAATTGTGAATTGACAATGATCACAATCTTTATAACCCCTCCTCTCTCTCCACCTTCTTCTCTTCCTTGCCTTTCTCTTTAAATAAAGGAAAACAAATACAGTTTCCTGGAGAGATTATTTTATGAGGTTAGCATAAGGGAGAAGATGTATGGCCTTTATAAGAGTGTCTATGAACAACGGAATAATTAAATCATTCTGATATGTTTCTCTGTATATTAATAACTAGAGGTCTAATAGTGCTCTGAAAGTCTGAAAAGTAACCAAGGATAAATTGAGGTGTTATATTTTTAAAAAGATAAGAGACTGGGCTTCCCTAATGGTTCAGTGGTAAAGTATTCACCTGCCAACGCAGGAGACTTAGGTCCCATCCCTGATTTGGGAAGCTCACACATGCCATGGAGCAACTAAGCCTGTGTGCCACAGCTATTGAGCCTGTGCTCTAGAACCCACGTGCCACAACTACTGAAACCTGTGTGCCCTAGAGCCTGTGCTCTGCAACAAGAGAAGCCACTGCAATGAGAAGCCCGCTCACCACAACTCCAGAGTAGCCCCTGCTTGCTGCAACTAGAGGAAAGCCTGTGGAGCAACGAAGACCCAGCACAGCCAAAATATAAAAGATAAGAGACCTAACTGTATGTCTAGGAACAAGGTAATAATAGGTAAAAGCAGTTTCATCTAATTAAAAGAAATGACTTTTAAACGTTGGACTTTAAATGGATTTAAATTTATTATCGCTTTACCTGGGAATCATTAATAAAATGTTGTATAGTAAAATCGGCAGGCATTTATCATCATTATTTTACCTAATGGATCAACTCATATTGTTGTTTTTAAATTTCCTTTTATATGATTTCCAAATCTCTTATAGCAGGATAATAGATTTCAGGAAAATCAAACCACCTTTCTCACCCAAGTTATTAGTTCTCTGCCTCCCTTTATCCCCATCTAAGACTAGCTTCTGGACAGCAGTTAATATTCTTGTTCAATTGGTTTTCCAGTTAGAAAGACGGGCTCAGAGGCCATATTCTTGGAAATTTTTTTCACATGGAAGTGACAGAGTTTCACAGGGCCATCCCCCTTCGTCTTTTATCTTACTTTCGTGATTCAAGGTAAAGCTGTGTAAGAGAACTGGCTCTTACTAAGTTGAGGCCATGGACTCAAGGACGCTCAAGGAAACCACAAGGTCCTGGTACTTATAGTCTAATATGTTGATTACCTGTCTGACACATTAGACAAGATTGATCTTCTAAATGTAATTATCTGTAGTTTTTCTTTGTTTTTGTCCTATCTCATTCTAAGACCTTTAGGGCATCACTGTTGTCTATCCAATCAAGTTGAGACTTACTCTGACACTCAAAGGTCTCTGAAGAGTGGAACTCAATGCCTTCCTGTCTTAACTCTGACTTCTGCAAAACCTACATGCCAGTCAAGCTAGTGTAACCTCTTAAACAAAAGCTCTATTGATGTGTAATTTGCACAATATAAAATTCACCCATCTTACATCAGTTCAGTTCAGTCGCTCAGTCATGTCCGTCTCTTTGCGACCTGATGAACCGCAGCACACCAGGCCTCCCTGTCCATCACCAACTCCCGGAGTTCACCCATACCCATGTCCATTGAGTCGATGATGCCATCCAACCATCTCATCCTCTGTCATCCCCTTCTCCTCCTGACCTCAATCTGTCCCAGCATCAGGGTCTTTTCAAATGAGTCAACCCTTCACATCAGGTGGCCAAAGTATTGGAGTTTCAGCTTCAGCGTCAGTCCTTCCAATGAATACCCATGACTGATCTCCTTTGGATGGACTGGTTGGATCTCCTTGCAGTCCAAGGGACTCTCAGGAGTCTTCTTCAACACCACAATTCAAAAACATCAATTCTTCGGTGCTGAGCTTTCTTTATAGTCCAACTCTCACATCCATACATGACTACTGGAAAAACCATAGCCTTGACTAGATGGACCTTTGTTGACAAAGTAATGTCTCTGCTTTTCAATATGCTGTCTAGGTTGGTCATATATACCATTTGATAATTTTTAGTAAATTTATACAGTTGTGCAGCTCTCCCTCACCACAACCCAATTTTAGAACATTACCACTATACCCAAAAGATCCTTTGTGCCCATTAACTCTTAATCCCCTTTCTCAACCTTAATACCAAGAAATTACTGTCTCTTTAAGTTGACCTTTTCTGGATATTTCACATAAACAGAATAACACAGTCTTTTTGATATATATATATTTTTAATTTAATATCTGCTTTTGAGGTTCGTCCATATAGTAGTATGTTGGTATGTTGTTGGAGCTTGTTCCTTTTTATTGCTGAATAGTATTCCATTATATGGATATACCACATTTTGTTTTTTATCAATTGTTAGGTATTTGGATTGTTTTCAGTTTGACCAACAAATAAATAATGCTACTGTGAATATTCATGTATATGTCTTTATGTGAACACATGTTTTCTTTTGGTAGATTATTAGGAGTGGAATTATAGGGTGGTATGGTAAATTGATGTTTCTTTTGATGAAATTCACAAACTTTTCCTCAGGATTGTGTTGTATCGTTTTATATTCCTACCAGCAGTGTATGAGGGTTCAAGTAGTTCCACATGGTCACCAATACTTTTTATTATTTTTTTAAGCTATAGGCATTCCAGTGGGTATCTCATTATGATTTTAATTTGCATTCTTCCAAATGACTAATGATTTGGGCATTTTTTCATTTGCTTATTAGGCTATTCTCTTTTGATCAGACTTCCCCTATACATTTCTTCCATTTCGCCTGTGCTTATGCTATTCTCATTACCTGAACCTTACCTTTTTTTTTGTTCCATTTTCTTTCTTGGAAGCTTCCTACAAAGTATATCTTCTTTTTGTAAAACATTCCTTTATTTCTTCCTGCCAATTCCAGTTATCTGTGATCTCTCCTTCCTTTAAACCTCAGGAACACTACAATTAAACCTCTGATGTAACATCTACTTATATTTTTCTGCCTGACACCATAATTACTTGAGTATTTGCTTCTTTTCTCCTGATGATCCGTGAGCTCTTGGATGACTGGTATAGTTTTTTAACTTACCTATCAGTGCACAAAACAGTGATATACTAGGACGAGTACTGTATGAATGTTTGCCAAACAGACTTGTAGATGTTAAAGAAGAGAGGCTTCTTTAGTTAATAATAAAGGAAGATAGTCTAAGTGGGCTCAGTTTCAGTCTGCACTAGCTACAGCCGGAATGCTTCCTCTCAATTTGTGAGGATTAATCTTTAATTTATTTTCATGTTCCTTTGGCGTGGATTCCAGTACTAATCATCTCAACTGGTTTATCCCCTTTGCCCACAAGTCCCTGGTTACAGTCTTTCCTTTCCTTTGGGAAACCAGCATCAGAACATCATCTCTGTTCGTGCTGTCACTTGAAACTCATGGCTCCAAGCTTATTTGCATGAAATCCTGTCTCACCCTGGTCAGTCACCTCTCTCATTTCTCTTAGTCAGCAGTCTCCTTGAGCTGACTACTCATGGTCTATATGATTTCTCTTATGGAACTTTCTGATGTTTACTTATGTATAAAGCTATATGTTAGAACTGTGAGGAGAGGAGTGATAAAAATTAACCAGAGGTAGTCTCTACTTGTTTCCATATTCAGTGAATATATATTTCAGCTAGAATATCCCATCCCATTGCACACACAAAAACATATTCATGATGTATTGATTGCACACACCACTTGTTTGTTGTTTGAGCCCTGAGGATAGAGCAGAAAACAGATCTCAGGACCGAGCCTGGTGGTCCTCCAACACTTAAGTTCTATTAAGTACTGTTTGTTCCTCCAGTGAACAGTCTAGATTAAAGTGCTATTTAAAATTCTTTTGTCTACTTTTAAAATACATATAATTTGACTTGCTTTCTATTGGATTTTGAGGTACCATTTTCTGTTTTTTTTGTTTTCCTGATTTGTAATAGCCCGGTTGACAACTAATTTACTGACTCTAGAGGTTTAGTAAACAGATCACCAGGTTTGTTTGTTTGACACATAGTTAAGACTAGTGAGTACTAAACAGGGGCCTAAAGTTCTTGTCAGTGGCTTATGTGAATTTGTTTTAGGGCATGAGCTTTATTTATGAATCCATTTTAGGAGTTCAGGTGTGTTCTCTGCATACTTTCTCCACCCCCTTATAATTCTTACTGCTTTGGATGGATGACATTACTAGAGAATTGACATCTAGGTAGCTGATATTTTACTGAATGTACATGCCTTCCTGTGTTTCTATATGCATACATACATTCTTTTAGTTTGTTACAAAGCTTTTTACCCTTCAAAAATAAAGTGAAAGCAGTTTCTAAAGTTAGACACCATGTGATGCACCTCTATTTCCAGAATGATGTTCTGTGATGTTTCTGGATAAATACATATCAGTTGTTCTAATAGTCCTAGCCATATAAAAATATGCCATGTTGAGTAACATAGTGTTAATATAAAACTTGACATTTATTTAATTGACACAAGATGGATTAAATTATAACATTCTAGAGTGATTGATATATATGCTGTGCTAACCAAGTTTCTCACTTTTGGGAATTTCTTCTTCCACTTGTGAAGAGCTTCTCCTGATTTAAAATGAATTAAATCTTTTCTTTTTGAAGCCACCCTTGCTTAGAATATTTCTCTTGAAGTTAATGGATCCATGTAGATAAATTATCTGGCTTAGAATATCTGAATTGCTTTTAAACTCCAGGCAAGCTAAAGGCTATATTTGGTGATGAAACTGTTTTTTGTTTGTAACTTTTGGGTAGAGTGAAGTGATTTAGAGATTGCCTCTGACATTAGTACCATTTAGGTAGTTTGAAACATCACATATTTTAAAAGAGACTTGTGTTGGCATGTTTTTAATTTAGGAAAGAAGATAAAATTATATAAGAAGTTAAATTTAGATTGTGCACATGTATCAGCAGACCACAGAAGAATTTAAATTTTTCCTTTAAAAAAAAAATCTGCTTTATATACCTCTAGTATAATGAAGGCCCTATGTATACATAAGGGAATAATTAAATACAGAAATGTAGCCTACTTGTTAGCCAGAAAGGATGCCTGGAACATGTGGATAAGCTTGGATATTTGTCTAATGTTAATTGGAATATTGGTTTTTGGTTGAAGATGCCAAATCTTCAGAAAAGTAATTGGATTTAGCTTCCTATTTAACAAACTGCTTCAAATCCCTGAAGTATCCCACATCCGAAACTAATTTTTCTTGATTGTATCAAGTTTAGTCATGAACAGAACAGGGTTGACATAGTTTTTTAATATTTAAAATATTTCTTGACAAGGTTTCAACACTGCTGCTTGTCTACAAATCTTATTGTTAGGTTCACTAATGACATGAAATCTTGTGTTCTGTGGAAACTAGGTTTTCAACTTAGTGAAACTATCTTCTTGAAATAAACCAATTTATTCTTTTTCCCTATACATTTAAAATTAAACTTAGATTTTGATCAGATTTCAAGAAATAACACAAAGTGGTGTATTTCTTATTGCTTTTCATGTGTGTTTTTTTAAAATGTGTGCTTAAGTTAACTCCTTTAGATTCAGCCTAGGAAATGTGTTTTGTGGTGATTCTTGATTCTCAGAAGCATTATTCGATATATAAGTGTTTACTGTGTTGTGTCAAAGTCTTTGTAAGTAGTTAAAAACTTAGAAAGTATAGCCTATTTGATCATTAAAATTCAGAGATTAAGAGATTCAGTTTAAGGGATTACTATATCAATAGTTACTGAGCAACTACTATTTACAGGTTTCTTTGTAATTGAAAGAGGTATATAAAGGTGTTTATGATATGTTTATTATCATGAGGGCTTCCTTGGTGGCTCAACAGGTAAGGAATCTGCCTGCAATGCAGAAGACACAGGAGACATGAGTTTGATCCCTGGGTCGGGAAGATCCCCTGGAGGAGGGCATAGCAACCCACTCCAGTATTCTTGCCTGGAGAATCCCACAGAGGAGCCTGGCAGGCTACAGTCCATAGCGTTGCAAAGAATCGGTCACAACTGAGCATGCTTCTGTCTCTATGTGTGTATTTCTGCTAGTTTTGGGCTTCCCTGGTGACTTAGAGGGTAAAGAATCCACCTGCAATTCAGGAGACCTGGGTTTGATCCCTGAGTTGGGAAGATCCCCTGGAGAAGGAAATGGCAACCCACTCCAGTATTCTTGCCTGAGAAATCCCATGGACAGAAGAGTTTGGCAGGCTACAGTCCATGGAGTTTCAAGAGTGGGCATGTCTGAGTAACTAATCATAACAGCATCATATAACCATGAGGGGCATGATATATTTATATTGATGATAATTATAAAGATAGACTAATATTGCCTCTTGGTCTGGTCTTTTGCCGTTGAAGATGATCACTTTAATATTTGAAAAGTTAAAATGGTGCCTCAAGTGAAATATGAGCAGATGCATTATACATAGCTTTTAATTAAAGTATATTATGAAAATGATGAAATTATCTTAATAGATATTAAGATTAATAGGAGCTATATAGCTCAACAATATTCTATTCTAACAATTATTCTAATGTGTTTTTTTTTCTGTGACCCATCTTATTTAGAATAAATTTAAAGCCATGCTTCCCTGTAATTTTTATTCTAGCAGATGATTACTGTACATTTCAGCTGAAGTAAATTTTCTGTCTGTTTTTAGTTTGTCTTCAGAGTAGAATTAACAGCCAGACCTAACATTGTTCAATACTATGCCCCGTTACCCAGCACAGACTCTAGTATGGCGTATAGTAGGTGCTCAGTACATATTTGTTGAATTTGATGGTCCTGCCTCCAGGGCAGTTTGCCTTTCTTCATAGAGCTTCTGAAGGCATGCCTCTGTCTCTGCCAATAATTTTTATGGGTCCAGAATATTATTTAGCTAAAAAGATACGTACTTCTCTGGTGGCTCCGTCAGTACAGAATCTGCCTGCAATGCGGGAGACCTGGGTTTGATCCTGGGGTTGAGCAGGTCCTCTGGAGAAGGGCATGGCAACTCACTCTAGTATTCTTGCCTGGAGAATCCCCAGAGACAGAGGAGTCTGGAGGGTTACAGTCCATGGACTCGCAAAGAGTCAGACACAAGTGAGTGACTGAGCACACATACGCACTTTATAACTTGTATATTTTAGACCTATGTTTATCATTCCCACTCCTGGAGTTGAACAGCATTGCAGGTACTACAGGCAATGCTATTAATCCTCCTTTGCTATGATTGTGTTTTAATTATTGAGTTGTTTCAGGACTCTGTTCTGTCACTGTGGAATTTTTATGATCCCTTTGTGCTTAAGAAGCAATTATCATCTTGAAATAAGAACAGGTTCCATCATCTTTCTAGTGTTAACTTGCAAGTGTCTGAAAGGTTTATGCTGTATATCATTTGAGGTAAATTATTTTTTACATCCCAGTTAGGTTTACAGTTCTCTTTTAAACATATTTTTTTCATGAGCCTGCATCATAGGTTCAGATGAGGTACTTTATCTGTCCAAATTTTGGTTTCTAGTTTGATAGTACTTTCCTTGAATTTGGTTTTTCTTTTTAAAATAAAAATTTTTTTTTTCCATAAAATCTGAAAGCTGGTTACTGAAATCTTTGATATTATTTAATGTGGAATGTTAGGTAATTATTGGATACCTGGGACCTAGAAAAAGAATCAACTCATTTTTTGCTGAGTTAGTTTTTCTGACTCCTTACAATCAACACTAGGTTATGGGTTAAATGGTCCAATCAAGTACTGGTCCAGATGAAATATGTTTCAATAGTAAGTGTGTGAAAAACCAGGTATTCTTACAATTCGTGGATGTCTGAGAAACCTGATAGGCTTGCTTCCGTTCTCAGCCATTATAACTTTCAGCTTTGTCAAGGTGGAAACTGTATTGGAACCATGAATGATGCTTTACTTAACCAAGCTCTTATTAAGACTTCAGTTGAAAAAAAAAAAAAAAAAAAGACTTCAGTTGAGTTTAATATTTTGTACTGAATATCACTTTGTTTTCTTAATAAAAGTTTCTTTTCTTAAGGCAGATGTCCACAATAGTAATTACCAGGTCAAGAATAGAAACTTTTTAAGACTTTAAGTGAAATGACCAGATCATTGCTAATTTTATGAGTTGATAAGTGCCACCAGAAGCAGAGAAAGTGCAAGGGTGATTTTTAAATTACTCTCTGACCAATACCTTCACTGGAAAGTACATTGACATCGTTTTTTGCAGAGTGCCTTACAGGGAATTGCCAAAAGAATGTGTCCACATCGTCCTGTCTTAGAAGACCACCCAGCCCAGTTGTATACGGAAAGAGTTGTATATGGAAACGGCTATGGAATACTAGCATGAATGCTAAAGGTCGGGGTCAGCCATTGACCCCTTGCTTATGCTGAATTAAAAATCCAAACCAAACAAAAACTCAGCTTCCAAAAAAGAGTGGACTGAGAAGGAGGCAGCATGTGAGTGCCTCTGCAGTCTTGTTTTATTTGGGGATTTAGATAAATTAGTAGCAATTTCTTTGACTGTTTCAGACCTATAAATATACAGGTGAAAAAAGGGGAAATGACAATAAAAGGTGGTAAACAGTGATTGACTTTTGAGTGGATTATATAGTGAAATGAGTTCAAATTACATGGAAAAAGAAAATTTTTACAAAAGATTCTTTCAGAACAATCAAATACTTTCATTTTGTGTACTTAAATTGTTTTTAAAAATGATGTTTAATATTATCAAAATAGAAAATTAATAAAATTCAAACAAATGCAACACATAAAAATGAAAATGAAAAATGCTTATAATTCTCTGTATTCTTCTTTCTCTTTGTATGCATATGTGTGTGTATTATTTTAAAAAATGGAGTCATTATATAAAAGATATGTTTGTAGTCCTATTTTTTTTCCCCCTCAATTTCATCTCAGGATTATTTTTCATGTCATTTGTTGTTGTTCAGGCTCTTTGTCGTGTCTGAATCTTTGCGACCCCATGGACTGCAGCACACCAGGCTTCCCTGTCTGTCCTTCACCATCTACCGCAACATGCTCAAACCCATGTCTATTGAGTCAGTGATGCTATTCAACCATCTTGTCCTCTGTCATCCCCTTCTTCACCTGCTTTCAGTCTTTCCCAGCATCAGGGTCTTATCAGCATCAGGTGGCCATTTATTTTTCATGTCATTATAAATATTATTATAACATCTTATTCAATGCTACATAGTGTGGATATGTCAAAATTTCATTTAACCAGTTTTCTAGTGTTGGATTATTTGGTTGCTTTGACGACCTTGTTTCTGTAAATAATGCTGCACTGAACACCTTTGAGGGTAAAATTTGATGTATTCATGGCCATTTCCTCAGGATAAATTTCTGCCTGTGAAATTGCTGGGCCAAGGTTCATGTGTGTTTGTAAAGGCTTCTAATACACGCTTTCCTTCAGAAATGCCGTTATCAGTTTTCTCTCTGTTCAGCAGCACATAAGAAAATTTACTTCTCGGCATCTCTGTCAACACTGGGAAATATCATGAAAAAAATCAAAGGGAATTTTTGCCAGTTTTATAGTTGAAAATGGTGTCTTTTAATTTTAGTTTGAGTTTGTGGCATTATGAGGCCTTGGTCCTGATCTCTGTTAACATTTAGGATGTGCTGATTCTTCTTTCATGTCTAATGTTGGATGTGGAGATTAAAGTACAGAACTCCCATCCAATTCTCAGTTTCTGAGTGGCTTCATCTACCTTGTCTCTGGGCCTCATGGTGATATCTTCTACTACATGTGCTTCCTGAACTCAAAGAATATGGCAGTAACTATGGTTCTCAGTTTGTATTACTTCTAGATTTCCTCCTGCTCTTGGCGCTTACCCATAGCACTTTTTAATGGAATATTTTACAAAACATATTTTTACTTCAAATTCTAACTCTAAGCCTCTCCCTTTCTCAGATTTAGCCTTAAACTTCGTCTCCCTTCCTCTTACCCCAAGAAGCCCACCATCACAGTCACTTGTTTTCCAAAGTGGTTTCCGTGGGACCCTAAGATATCAGTGGGCAATCAAGATAACAGGTGAGAGGTCAGCCTTCATTCCGGATTACCTCAGTTTTATCTTTTATTTTCTAGGTATTGGGCTTCACTTAGGGTTTCAATTTTTTTTTAAGGTTGAAAGCATTGCCCTAGTTATTCGGAGTTTTCCAAGTTAGAGGGCGCCTTTGGAGCTGCCTGTTTAGCCTCCTGTTCATTGCATCCCTGATTTATACAGCCTTTGTAATTTTGCTTGAAAACCCCCAAGGAAGCAGAGTGCTTGCTCTCACTTTCCTCTCTCTGTTGCCTTTCTGAAGAAACAGGATAGGAATAAGTCATGCTTGTCTCCTTGATCAGATATTAAAATTGGCTCACACAGTGTTTTTCATTGACACATATTATTAGTTGCCAAAATTAAAAACCAAGAAACCTTACATATAAAAAATTGACTTTTGATTTCTCTTGAAAACTCAGAAGTCCTAGCCACACTGGGCTTGCGT
Organism: Cervus canadensis; assembly: GCF_019320065.1. Taxonomy (NCBI): domain Eukaryota; kingdom Metazoa; phylum Chordata; class Mammalia; order Artiodactyla; family Cervidae; genus Cervus; species Cervus canadensis. Next base: position 59,902,620 of record NC_057388.1, on the reverse strand, counting down.
TTGCCCGTGATGCCTATCTGGCTGTTCTCTTCATGCTTGCGAACCTTCCGCCAGTGGTGTTATAGTTTCCTGACACTTAAACAGAGGGTCTGATACCATTTATCGTCAAGTCTGTGCTGACTTTTTTTTTTCATGATATTCATGAAAAGGAATTTTTTTTTTTGCCTACATTTGTAAAAATTGGAAAAATGGATGGTAGACTGAGAAATTATATATACTTTAGGGTTCAAAACACGATACAGATTAGTACAGATCCTAGGTGCCTGTTAAAAGATATTGCCTGAACATTACATTCATTCCTTTACTCAGCGAATGTCACTTGAGTACCTGATGTGGACAAAGTCTCCCCGCTAGTCATCAAGACCTCAGTAGTTCACAATATAGTCATGGTTTCCACCGTCATGGAGCTTACAGTCTGGTGGGGTTTTCTGTGTTATTCCAAACCCATACCTTGTTAGCATTTAGCAGGTGTAAATGGCCATTTCACATCACTCAGAGACAGTGGAGGAGGTGGCCAATTATATCCTTTTCGTGAGGAAAAAAAAAAAAAACAACCATTCCCCAAACAAACAAACAAAAAAAACCCACACTGAAACCCCATTATCCCTTTTCCTGTTATCTGAATAGAAGAGAGTAGGGGCATTTGCTTCCTTGGTGCTTCTAGGTTTCCTTTGAAGCAAATCTGTCATTTGTCTATAGTTGCTTAATATTTATTAGGGACACTGGGCAGGGGAGTTGGGGAGGGACCCAAAATATGTTAGAAATGGTTGCTCTCCTTGAGTTTCTAGTCTAGTGTGGGAGGTGAGATATGCACCCCAACAGCTGCAACAGACACCACGTTTTAACAGTTTCTGTAGTTGTTAGATCTTGGGTCCAATCCACAAAGCTGTTTTAAACAATATTTATTGAGAATAGTATACTATCCCCCTCCTCCTCCACCCCCTGCCCCTGGCCCATAGGTCTGTTATTTTGTGCTCATTTTTAATTTCAAGTGTATACTGGTTCAGTTCCATTTTGACACATGATGGGCTTGAAGAGTCTTTTGAGGACTGGTTTGTGAAATAAACACAATTTATAGTATTATCTCACTGGGGAAATTCCTTCTGTGGGTTTAAATTCCCTACTAATAAACACATTTTAGGAATGTTGTAATTAATTTAAGTTGGATACATCCCAATTTTAGAATTTCATATTCTTAGATTCATGGCATTGCAACGGACCTTAGTCATCTAGTCCACCTTTCTATTGGGTGTTGAAATTCTTTCTTTTAATCTAAGATTGCACTAGCAAATAATTTTCATCTCCTATGGCAATTCCATGGTGATAGCTGCCTAAAATGCTGAGTTGAGGATTCTGAGGTTTTATTTGGGTTCTAAGGCAAAAGTTTCCATAATTGTTTAGCAGAGTTTGTTAGAGACACGAAGTTAAGAATGTTTTAATATATGCCTGAATATATGAAGGATATTTTTCTGGCTTATCAGAGTGATATATGACTTTCAGCCTTTAGAAAATGAAATCTTGGTACTGTTTTCTCTTTCCAATGGCCAATCTTTCATTCAGCCAGGTTTTTAGAAACTTCACCAAAGCATTTAAGCACAAAAAAGAGAGCATGTAATGAGAGATGGAAAATGTTTTTCTACTGACCTATCTTGTTCACATTCTGAGTTTGGGCACTTTGCTATTTACCAAAGCTGAAGCCTGATTGAGACTATCTGTGGCAGTGCGTGCAGCTACTAGGTTCTAGATCCTATGGGCATAGGACGGGGACTATAGACATGGACAGGGACCATGTCTATCTTGTTCACTATCAAGTATATTGCCTGGCATATGATAGGTGCCTCAGAGTATATACAGCGAATTAATGAATATAGCCCCTGACATCTTTGGAGGAAATTTATGATTAGCTCTTAGTCTTCTTGAGAGTTACATGCTATTGGCTCTCTGTTAAGCAGGTTTTGATTACAAAGGTGACCAGCAGAATTACGATGAATGTATTTTCGGCCCTGATAATGAGGAGTAAGAATTGATCATGTCACGGACCCTCTCCCTGGAGAGACAGACTGTGTGGCCAGCATGGCATGATGATTTCTTGCAGTGTAATTCTTAAACTTGGGTGTGTATTCCATGTCTCTGTTGTCAAGCTCTGGAGCTAGGTCATGGGGGTCTTTTCATAGTATAAGCCATTTTTGGTCAGTTAATTGGATGAAAACAAAAGCTGGCCCTATTCCCTGTGGTTTTGGTTTACAAGCGAGAGGCTCAGATTGAACTGCAAGCTCCCTTGGTCTGGACTGGAATGTTGCGGTGGCTCTGCCCCTGTGGAGAGAGCTGGGTTTAGAGCATCTCGTAGCCACCTTCCTGGTTGGCTTAATAGGGGAGAGGGTAACCCTGCAAAGAAGTCTTTCCCAGCCTAGGGAAGTGTGGTTAAGAGATTCTGAGAAATTACTAACAAAATTCCTTAAAGCGTTTTGATCTTTCTCCTGCCTTTAAAAAGAAAGGACTGCACAAAACATGCAGTCAGATGGCAGTATCCAGTCTTGCATGTCACAATGCGTCCATTTACTACAGCGTTTAGTAGGCCAATAATGGCTTTAGCTTAAAGTAGTTAACAAGCATACCTTGCAGTGTTACTTTTATTTTCTGCTCCCTGTAGCACTTAACAAAATCCCATTATGCAATTGGGTATTATTACATGTTAAAAAGTTAATTTGTTCTGCATTCCATTAAAATTGCACTTTTTTTTTTCATGTGCATTGGTCCTTACATCTTGTTTAAAGCCTATAATTTAAGCTCACACCATAGTAAAGTCTTAAGTAACCTTTTGCCCTTGCTACCTTAATTATTCTTCATCACACACATTTCAGGAGGATTGTGGCAATGGGTTAACTATTTTGTTAGTTAATGAAAATATCTATCATTTAAAAAGCGAAATGTGGACCTGGAGTTTTCATTAAAATTGTACATCAGTGAGGAAATGTACATTTTATTGAGGAAGGTAGACTTTAAAAAGCATTACTTGCGTTCTTTTTGAGATAACTATGCTTGGGTAAGGCCAATTGATTAAATAATTAATGGAAATGGAGAACTTATTTCCATTTAAAATATTAAAGCATTTACTTTTAAAATGTAATAACTTTCCATTTTAACTCATTGTCCCCTTGTATAAATATGCTTAGAGATTACGATATAGCAAAGAAGTGAAACCAGATCCTAATGGTGGTATGGCAAAAGTAAACTTAATTATTTTACTCAAAGGTGTTAGGTAATTTTTTTCTAACTTGTAGTGAATAAATAAAAAATAATTTTAGGGATTGAAATTTCCTGAAACCATGCTAAATATTTTAATAGCTCTTGATGCTTTATTTTGCCTACTTTTATTTGATAGCCAGTATACATTGGCTTGGTCTTCCCTAGTGGCTCAGATGGTAAAGAATCCGCCTGCAATGCAGGAGACCTGGGTTTGATCCCTAGGTCCAGAAGATCTCCTGGAGAAGGGAATGGCAACCCACTCCAGTATTCTTGCATGGAGAATTCCATGGACAGAGGAGCCTCGCCAGCTACAGTCCATGGATTTGCAAAGAGTCGGACATGACTGAGCAGCTGAGCATACACATACACCGTTAAACACAACCAAATTCAGAGAGAATGTTACCGACAATTGCAAACTATATCAGCAGTAGAGAGTGTCTGACTTATGAAGCTCTTAAGATTACCTTGGATTTTTTTAGCCGTGAGAATTTATATCCTTATGTCACATCAGAAAAAAAAAAGAAAAAAAATGGTGAGGTGTGGTGGTGGACTAGCAGAGAAAGATAGGAGCTAGTCTGAAGAATAATGGATTTTTGGAGTATAATAGAATTTTAGAAATTAGGTTCAGTTACCTCATTTCACAAAAGAATAAAAAGAAGCCCCAAAGATTCAATGACTTGCCCAGAGTCCTCCAACTAATGTAAGTAGCTGAGATGGGGAAAGAACTGAGGTCTCTGAGATAGTTCACTGGACTTAAAATAGACTCTGGGGTCAGAGGCAGATATAGGTTTCAACCCTAACCTCATTGTTAACCTCCCGTGTGACTACAAGCAGACTGTTGAAGCTCGCTGTCTGAGCCTCAGTTTCCTCTTCTGTAAAATGGGGGCAGTTTTCCATTTCAGGAACATTGAGTGAATTTCCTGAGGAATGGATTAGAAGGGCTGATTCAGGGCCTGGCTCTTCTAAGTCAGTGTGGGCTCATTTCCCGATGCCAGGCTGGCGGTGGTTTCTGTGCAATACAGTTGTTAGGTAGCAGGTCATTTATGCAAAATGAGACTGGCTATTTTGGCCTTGAGGTCTGAGCCTGCTACTGGACATATGGGGACGCTAGTATACACTCGTCTTCTGAGGATACTGTTGGAAGGTTAGAGCAGGGATCCAAGCTGAGGCCATTCCACACTTTTGTTCTGTGGCCATGGACTCCTGAATTTCCTCACTCTAATTTGATAGTGCAGCAGAGGAATCCATAGAGAGGAAGGTGACCCTGTGGAGGCCACTACTTTTTTTTTTTTCCAAAAGAAATGTTCCATACAAACTTTCTCTGTGAACTCTCTTCAAGAGATTTATACAGATTATGAAGTCAAAAGATGGGGTTATTCCAGACTTTTCTTTCCAGGCAAAGAGGCCAAAACATAATTTTAGCAGGTATTAGTAAAAATTGAGAAGTATTTTGTGTATGCTGGGATTCTTGCCAACATCTGTGTTTGCAACTCCCAAGATAGGGCTAAGGTGAAAGTTTTTCCTCCCTGCCCTTGGAAGATTGTTGAAACAAGCCGGCCACAATTCTTTTCCATTGCATCTGCGTTACCGAGGCCTCTCTAGACACTCTTTTGTGGAGTCTTGGGCCAACACAAATTGATTTACTCTTCACTGAAAGAGCTTCATTCTAAATGTTGACTGCAGGTGTGCTTTGGGGGAAGGAGTAAAAGAGTAAAGACTGAGGGGCTGGTACTTGAAGCAGGTGTAAGTGATTTGACTATTTTCCAATAAACTGCAAAACTGCTTAATTTGGTCATTTTTTTTTTTTTCAAAGTAATGATTCTATAAAATGTGAGTCCAGTTAGGTACATCCAGGGAATTTACAAGATTGAAGATAGATCTCTGAATTTGTTTAGAAGAGGTAAGAAAAGATCTGTCTCTCAGGGGGGTACAAAATAAACATTTAAAATATTACCTCTAACATACCATAATTAACTATGTATAGTCATTTATTAATATGTGAACACAGTGATCCTTGGTGTGTATGTTTGTAAACTATATCCCTCCCTTTTATTAGTTAAAAATATGCTCATTTATCCATAAAAATGTGTAAACCTCCCAGAGAACATTTTAACCATGTTAAATGGTTAAAAGACTGAAGCATTCTTTATTGATCATTTTGTGCAGAACATCAGAGAATGTTCCAGCAGAGTGCAGCAAAAGCCAGTTATTGCAAAATATACTCTTGTCTTTCCTTAGTCTGGTATATGGAGATATAGAGGAATTTAAAATTCAAAAAAATGATGAAAAGAAATTGTAGAGATCCTGGAATAGTGTTCCTGTTCCCCATCCTTTTGAGTAGTCCTCAAGCAAGTAAAATTTTCTTTAATTTACTCAGCAGTGCTGATCTTTCTTGAGGAAGGGACATGGTGATAGTCCAGGATAACACAAAAGTTAGTGTGTTCTATTTTTTATTCTTGTCTTTTAAATGTAACTTTAAAAAAGCCACAAGTACTACATAAGAGAGTTCTTCGTCAGAAAATATAGGTAACTGAAAAGAAGGAAATAAAAATAAAAATTACCCTAATCCCACTGCTCAGAAAGAAAAAATATTTTAAGTTTAATTTAGTACATATCTTTCCAGATTTGTGAATGCTTTCTGTTGTGAATAAACATAAAGAAAAAAATAGAAATATTTTAAGATGGGGTCATAAGGTACATACTGTTTGGAAAGTGCTTTTTTCCATGTAAAAATAAATCATTCATATGTTCCATGTCAATATATGTAATTATAGCTATTACAGCATTTAAAAAAGTTACTCTAGCAGCTAGTTTCAATAATAGTTGTATGGTATGTTTTCACCTTTTGAAAAAATGTGGCACACCGTTCCACAGCAACATGTAAGTAATTCATTTCACTTTGTGAATAAATATTATTCTGCTGCAAACCACTGTATATTTGATGTGTGCCACAAGGAATAAATATTTACCATCGCAGATTAGCTGATTTTTCTTTCTGTTGGTGATTTACTTTAAGAAACTTCTCTTTTTAACTTCTAACCCATTTTTAGACAGAGTGATATTTTTTTACTGGAATGTGATTACTTAGTGATAATACTTTAAATCTGATAATTTAAAAAGTATTGCTTATGTAGGAAAATAGATGGTCAACTTTTCTTGCTCTCTGTCGACCAAAAATTCTGTTAATTTTGATTGTCCTACTTAATAACAACAATAGTAATACCTTGTGTTCACAATATGATAATAAAAAAAAGAAGCATAAAAAATTATACTTGGCTTTCCACAAAGAAAAAGAGGTACCAAGTTTTTTTAAATGTAAATAATAAGTACTAGTTAGTTGGCATATGAACACACCCACTGGAATTATGTCTGGCATATGAATGTTCCTGAAGTAATGCCGACTCAGAGGACTTGAAGTGATTCAGGTCAAGGACCTTCCCATCTGAAATGAGTACCACTTCCTCAACAGGCTGGGGCAGTGGTCATCATGAGTGCCTGGGATCTGGACACTTGTTGATTCAGAAGCAAGATCAACAAAGTAGGCAACTATAGCCAGGCTAGGGAGATTATGGAAGCCACTTGCTGAGAGGCCAAGGACTTAGCAGGCCTGGCTGTGGGATCAAACTGCTGCAGAAACAGAAGTTTGGACCAGACTCCATGGGAGAGAACACCTGCCTCTGCTACTGGGGGCAGGAACAGTCCTGGGCCTGTAGGGACCCATTGCTGGAGGCATGAAGAGTCAGGGCCCTTGGTTGGGCACACCTTGCCTCTGGAAGTTAGTAGGAGCTAAAATTGAGGGGGTCTTTCTTATGGTATGTAAAGGATATACAATCACAGAAAATAAAGCATACAAATATCTTGTATTGTTTTAGCATCAAAGTTCAAAATAAACTTCAAAAATTATAGATGTCCCAGGAAATAAATTAAAGGGATAGAGATACTTTACAAGAATGAGTATATCAGGACATTTAGAAACTAACTTTAGTTTCTATTCTTACTTTAACGATGAAACTTGAAGTTGTCTTTTAAGATGTAAGCCTCCCTAAATGTAAGCCACTATGGAGAACAGTAGGAAAGGTCCTTAAAAAACTAAAAACAGAGCTACCATGTGATCCAGCAATTCCACTCCTGGGCATATATCTGCAGAAAACCATAATTTGAAGATACATGCACCTCTGTATTCATTGCAGCATTATTTACAGTAGCCAGCACATGGAAGCAATCTAAATGTCCATCAACAGAGGAATGGATAAAGAAGATGTAGTATAATTATACAATGAAATATTACTCAGCCCCTTAAAAAGAATGAAATCATGCCATTTGCAGCAACATGTATGGACCTAGAGATTCTCATACTGAGTAAAGTAAGTCAGAGAGAGAGAGACAAGTATCATGAGATCACTTATATGTGGAATGTAAAAAGTACAAAATGAACTTATCTACAAAACAGAGAGTTACAGATTAGAAAGTAAACGTGTTATCAGGGAGTTAGGGAGGAGGAGGGCATAAATTGGAAGCTTGGGAATGACATTTATACACTACTATATATAAAATAGGTAACTAATAAAGACCTATTGTACAGCACAGGGAACAAAGCTTAATTCTCGGGCATGGCCTATATGGGAACAGAGTCTGGAAAAAGAGTGGATGTATGTATATGTATGCCAGATTCACTTTTTCTGTACAGCAGGAACAAACACAACATTGTAAATGTGCATACTCAGTCGCTTCAGTTGTGTCCTACTCTTTGCAACCCTATGGACTGTAGCCCACCAGGCTCCTCTGTCCATGGGATTCTCCAGGCAAGAATACTGGAGTGGGTTGCTCTACCATCCTCAAGGAATCTTCCCAACCCAGGAATCGAACTCATGTCTCCTGTGTCTCCTGCATTACAGGTGGATTCTATACTCCAATAAAAATTAAAAACAACAACAAATAACAATAACAACAAACCCCTGTAAACCTCCCTAAAAAAATTTGTGATGGGGGTAAGCGGCCACCAGAGGGCAGCTACAACTTGGTTTAAAACTACATGTCTGCACAGTAAAGTTGTTTGTTGGAAAACTTGAAAGGACTGCTTCCCTGATGGCTCAGACAGTAAAGCGTCTTCCTACAATGTGGGAGACCCAGGTTCAAACCCTCGGTGAGGAAGATTTACTGGAGAAGGAAATGGTAACCCACTCTTTTTGGAGAATCCCATGGATGGAGGAGCCTGGTAGGCTACAGTCCTTGGGGTCACAAAGAGTCAGACACTACTGAGCGATCTCACTTTCTTTATTACTTTTTGAATGAGAGCAAATAAAATAAAAAGAAAGTTAAGTAAAATTTACAAAACTTAGAATTAATACATTCTTTGACTTTTCAGTTACCGAGTAGCATTTTTTGCTTTTGCTTACAACTGCAGTCTTTCTCTGATTTGACTTTGTGTTAGTCGATTCTTTTGTGTCCGACTCTTTGCAATCCCATGGATTGTAGACCACCAGGCTCCTCTGTCCATAGGGATTCTTCAGCCAAGATTACTGGAGTGGGTTGCCATTTCCTACTCCAGGGTATCTTTCTGACCCAGGGGTGGAATTGCATCTCTTTCGTCTCCTGCATTGGCAGGTGGGTTCTTTACCACTAGCGCCACCTGGGAAGCGCTTGACTTCACCTGATGATATTTGTCTTATCACCTTGTAGTTAAAGAAATACATATATAAGCATACACCGTGTTTATATATTGTTTTTATTTTAAAATTCTATCTTTTTGACTCTGTGCTTGAAGAACAAGTGGTTATATAGCAAGGTGATTTATGGAGGAGCAGAAGAAAACTTCTTGGCTTATCATTTCAAAAGAATAGGGAAAAGTCTGCTGTCTATTCTTATAAAAGCGAGAACCCACCCCTTTTCCAAAGCAGTTTTCTGCTGCCAGCCAGATGTTGCTTGAAATGTACAACCTCTATCCTTTAGTAGTTTTAAAATTTGCCTTAGGTTGAATCTAAAGGGGAACATTTAAAAGTACAGATTCCCCACCCTAGATTCACTGAATTTCAAGGGAGAAGGATTTTTTTTTTTAAGGTTCCCTGGTGATTCTGATGCAAAGTCCAGGAAAATGCCTGGCAACTTTTCTCCCTTGTAACTTGTGAGAACTATACTAGTAAGAGAATTCTTCAGAACTAACCTTTTTAAAAGTTTGAATTATTGGAAACAGGTATTTAAAATATCTACAAATAGTGCATGTAGTAAGATTTAAGCAGGGATTTTAATACAACTTTGTAAAAAATTTTAATATGTAGACTACATTTTCGTGAAGTTTGTTACTTGGGAGTTTCTTCTTCACACTGATGGCTATCGAAGTACAAGATTTGTTTTTTGAATTTTGGAAATGGAAATGTACTTTCCTGCTTAGCAGTTATTCAAGAAAGATCGTGAAGCCAGAGTAATTGGAGTTCCTTTTAATGACTTGACTTGGAGATTTGCTCACTCTGAGAGTAACCGATGTACAAGTGGATATTCATCAGAATGTTAGGGTATAATTTTTAAAAATTGCTTATAATTTATTTGGTATACAATTAATATATTATGTGTTCATTACTGTCTAAGCTATGAAAATAATGTGTGGTTTACAGACGAGCGCTTGAGCAACGAGGAGAAAGAGCACTTATGCAAGGGCATTCTAACATACTGTGAATGCAGAGGAGAGCCCTGGATTATTTTGATTTGCATGTCATTTTGTTATCCACCATTTTGGTATCATTGGAGAAGTTCTCCCTTCCTTACCCCATGTCTAAACATAGAGACTGGTTTTAGATCCAGCTGCTAAGTCATTCTTCTTAGACCTTACTTTATCTAGTGGCTTACCATTAATTAATTCAAAGCATGATGACAATTCACATGTGCACATTTTTGAAAGATGGTTTGGTCAGGTGATGGGTGTCTTGGGGAAATGATCTTCTCTCCTCAAAAGGCTCAGGAAAAAAAGGAGATTCTGTCATGAGAGGAACTATTGATAGACGAAGCAGGGAGGTAAGAAACCTCATTTGGGACCTAGTCAAGCTAACTTTGACATCGCCTTTGCTTTAAAAAACCAAGCAGGCTTCTCCGTGTTCTATTTTGGTGCTGAGCTTCATAAACTAAAGCAATGTCTTTGGCCACTTGCTCATAAGATCCAGCTTGACCTTTTGGTGGAAGCCCTGTTAAGAGAGAAAACACTGAAGAAAGCACAAACACAGAAACTTTGAATTAGTTCTCAACAAACAAGGGTCTATTTTTTTTTTTTTTTACCTTAAAAGAAAGCAAAAAAGGAAGACTGGCTTTGAGTAACATTTATCAAATTTAGACTAAAATAAACCTAGAGGTTTATAAGGTCCAGTTTGTGGAGTAAAATATTGGCATGAAGAGAATGGAAACATTGCATGTAGGAAAGTGTACGGTAGAATTAGAAGGGAAAAATCGCAAGTCATGACCCGATGTTACTACAGCCACACCAGCTTACTTATAATAGGAATTCAGTGTGTTATAACAAAGAGGGTTCTGTAAATGTGCCATGATAGAAATGGCTAATACTTCTAATAGCTGCTATTTTTTGAGCACTTACTGTGTGCCAGCTAGTGTTAAGTACTTTGCCTACATTGTCCCAATTATTTTTAAGGATTCTTTTGCACAGAGGGCCTCTGCAACTTTTTTGCTTTCAATCATTTAATTCTTTTGAAAGGCATTTCTTTATGTAAACACTTCCCTGTGGATTTGGGATTTTCGGAAATAAAAGGGAAAATATTAGCTAACCTTGTACAAGAGAAAATGATGATATTGGGCACGTGGTATAAACTCTCCCCAGATTTCCCAGACTGTGATCCAAAGAATATTCCTTTGGGAGATATTAATAGGTGTTTTGTGAAAAATGGGTTTTAAAACACTGCATTCTGTATCCTCCTGTTGGGAGTTCACTAAGCCACGCTGGGTTATTAAAGGCTCTGAGAAGTTCTGCTCTAAAGAAACTTTAAAGAAAAGTGTTGAATATTTTCCTAATTTAGGTAAGCACAGAACGCTGTGTGTGGGAGTAGGGGTACACATTCCGTGAGGGCCTGTTTGGTGTTGGAGACAATTCTGTATGCTGTATTGTATTTGTGCACATCTTATGGTGCGCTGAGGTACTGGCTGTCTTTGCTCTGGACTGCCTTTTTAAGAATATATTTTTAAATCTTTACAGGGAATAGTCTTGGAAGATAGAGATAATATCTCCATCTACAGTGAAGCACAGGGGTGTGTGTGTGTGTGTGTGTGTGTGTGTTTTGTCTAGTGTAGTAAAGATAGTCATCTCTTCCAGGCAAAATTACTGACCATTATAAAATATTTGGTTTCCCTAAGTGCTGGGTTCTTTTTCTGTAACCCAACCCACAACCTATGTAGATGTTACCTTGGTTCTTTTTGCATGATGGGAATTTGGGCTCCGGGAACTAGGACAAATGCTGAATTCTGGCTCTTGTGATTGCTATAAGTAATAAAATTCTTTGCTTTTTGAGTCTTCTGCAAGCATCCATAAAACTGTGACTGATTAACTTGTTAGCTTGCAAGTAGGGTAAAATCTTAGACCCTTCACAATTCTTGACAGTTAGGAAATGCTGACATACGTCCTTGGAGGCAAATGAGTCTACTTCTGGCTGAGTACACTAGGGTGGGATGGGATGGAATACCTGGGGGAAAGCTATAAAGAATGGAAAAAAAAGGAAAGATTCAGCAACATATGTCTCCAAAGTGCAAGGACCTTCCAAACATTCTGGAATATTGACTCTCCTTGCAATTTTGCTCCTCTGAGACAATCTCAGTTCCTGTTGTTTTCATTTTAGGTTGTATTTTCTAGACATAAATTATATTTTGCTACTGTTCTTTTTTGTGCTTTATTTTTCCAGATGTAGAATCTCTGTGTATAAAGTGAAACACAAAGTGGTGGTGGATCACTAGTAATGCAGCTTTTAGATTTGAGAAAATCTTTTAGATCTAAGAAAAATGAAAGAAATACACATTTATTAACTATGTATTGTATACTTGGCACTCTGCTAGGCACTTTCCATGTGTTACTTTTAATGCAATCTTCCATGTTACTAAGAATTTTGCTATTATTATATTCAAGAAAAAACTTGGGGCTCTGAGGTGGTGGTTGTCATATTCATAGCTAGCATTTATAGAAAACTTCTTGAACTCCAGCTACTATGCTAATAGTATATTATACTATATAATAGTATATAGTATGGGATATTTTCTTACTTAATTCCCGTAATGACCCTGAAATAGTTACTATTATTATCATATTTTGTTCTAAGGAATGAAGGACCAGAGAGGAAATATCCTAGGTCATACAATTAGCAGAGCAGTGATCTGAATGCAGATATGCATTTATGACTTCAACATCAGGCCATCCCCTCAATCCTTGATTTAAGGTTTTATGAAAACAACTGCACAGTATGACTTGAGCTTAAGGTGAATAGTTAGAATCCAAACTAGACATTTTGGAGAGGAAAGAGGGGCACCAGGACCATAGGAGTAAGCCCAGACTGTCATGAAAAGCAGGTGTGCAGTCAGTCAGTCATGAGCAAATAAAACACTCAAGCTAAGTTCCAGGATAGACGGTCATATTTGAACTACTGGTTTTTGACAGTTGTGATTCTATGGTATTAAGTCCCATTGAGTCAATATGTTGAATTCAAATAGTTTTAAGTATTTTAGTGTGCTTTTAAAAGAGTTTTATTGCCAAAGAAGACCCACCCTTATTGACAGTTCCAGTATAGATAAAATGGATTACTACACATCCTTTTCTCACACCTCAGTGTTTTATGGGTCTCCAGAAATTAGTAGGAGGAATATTTATGACATTTTTAAAACAAAACAGAAGAGAAGTATGTTCCTCTTTTTCCCTCCACCCCCACAAACTGAGGAACGTGATTGACTTGGCTTTATAGGGTCCACATTCCTCATCTAAATGAAACCCAGCTGAGCATGGAAAATTGCAACACTATCTTGTCCTCCCAGTGTCAACTGACAAAGGATAAAATACTTCAACTTTGCTTTCCTTGATGTCATTTTCAGTGAGAGTTAAAACAAAGGGAGAATAGCATTTAACATACAGATCTACAATAATTGTGGTAGTTTTCTTATGGTGGCTTGTACACAATTGTTCAATTACCCTCTACAGGGTATTACAGTGGTTTTCAGTTGGCTTTTCTCTATGGCACTACTCGTTTGATTTTTTTTATATCAGTGTTAGATTAGCTTTGTTAATATTTACATTTTGTGCATCTATACTGGAGTATTTTTTCAAAGAGTATATTCTGTGGAATGATCCCACTATCAAATCTTTTGGAGATTAACCATATACTTTAGCATGTCAAAGACTAAGAGAAATACTAGAAATAACTTGTTCACTTTGTTTAGCCTAGCATTTCCTACATTTAGATGCCAAATGCCTTTTCATTTTTGGTGGAGCATCTATTAACTTTCTATGGAATATTAGAAGTATATTTTGGAATCCATTGAAAGAGAAAGTGAAAGGGTTATAGTCACTCAGTTGTGTCTGACTCTGTGTGACCCCATGGACTATAGCCCGCCAGGCTTCATCTGTCCATGGGATTTCCTAGGCAAAAATGCTGGAGTGGGTAGCCATTCCCTTCTTCAGGGGAATCTTCCTGATCGGGGACTGAACCTGGGTTTCCTGCATTAGGGGTGGATTCTTTACCATCTGAGCTACCAGGGAATCTTGGAATCCATTGGTATGTGTGTATTCCTCCTCTTTTTTCCTAAAATGCTACCCTTATTTGTCTTTATATCTCTTTTTTTCTCTCTTAATTTTGTGTTGTCATCACCTCTCCACTTTTTTTTTGAGTAGTTTTGCCTTGGAATTTTAAAAAATTCAACTAGAACAGTTTCTATCATTTATTGATCAAACTTATTCTAATTTCATTGGGCTTTGAATCTCTTAATCCCCTGTTCCTGCCTACTGTGTTCCTTTTCAAACTTCTTTGTTCCTTTTTCAAACTTCTTACTTGAAAGCTTGCATGGTTTATTTTAATTTGTTTAGAATACTGAAAGCATTTAAGGCTATGAATTTGTTATTGAGTACAGTTTTGCCAACATACATGTTTAAGTGTAGTGATGATGCCATATGGCTTGGTGAAAATTTCAAAGACTTAGGAGGCAGCTGGACCTTTATTAGGACCCTGCCACTTATTTAATAATCTTGAGACTCATGTTATGCTACTGTAAAATGAGACTATTAATACTTAACTTTCAGGTTTACTAAAAAGAGTAGAGTAGTTAGGTTTTATCTAGAGTTCATAGCACAGTACCTGGATGGTAGACTGTTGACCAATGGGTGCGTGCCATTATTATTTTTATGTTTCTACAAATACTCTATAATTTAAATTTTTTTTCTTGATACAGTTGTCCAGTAGCTGTCTCGGAGAGTAATTTTGCTTGCCAAATAGCAAGATTTAAGAGCATACAGTTTTCCTAATATTTAGTTGTTATTTGTAAGCTAGTCAGACCATGGTGGTCTTTAGAGTTTTGCATAGCTAAATCCACATAGGTAAGACAGAGCTCTGAATTTTGGTGGAAATAGTTTTTGAAGGTCCAACTCTGCCTAACCTGGTTTTCGTGTTCAGAGCCAGAGTCACATGTTTAGTAGAAATTACTCCTGCTGCTGGTCGATTGTTGACAGATATTTTTACTTTGCACTGGTGTGTAACTGGGCATTTTTGTGTGCTCTCAGGAGAATTAATGTTGAAATAGGAGAAAAGAGCAAACAAGTACTGTGTGCTAATTAGTATGTCAACCAGGAAGCTCCTTATATTTGTTCTTGTAAAGATAACCAAAGAAAAATATTTTATAATATTCCCAAGAAATTCATTCCAGCTTGTCCAACAGTTGCGTCAGGAGTTTTTTCTTATTCTAAAAATCCTTTATTTTGCTGTGTAATTCCATTATGATTGTGTTTTTATAAATCTTAGCTTCTTTTATGATAAACGTAGAAGCTTCCATGAAAAAATAGCTGATATTCTCAGGTTCAAGGTGTTCTTTTTGGTCATTACGCTAAAGTATTAAACTAAGTTAGCTTTGTTTTGTTTCTTTCTTATTTTAGCAGAAAAGCGCTCTTGGAAAATAAAATTTGTTTGTTATTCAGAATAGAGGGTGACTTGAAGTAAAAATAATATAATTAAAAAATTAGGTCTGTAGGAGAGTGAATATCTAAGCAAATTTTTATGATAAACCTAGAAGTCATTTTTTTCCCAAGAGATTTCCCCCCATTTGCATGACATGTGGAATATTATGCTCTATGAGTTTCTCTATAGGATTTTAGAGTTAAGGAGCCATTTAGCTGCTAGTATCCTCTCTCCTTCACTCTCTCTTAAGGCACTGACCCATTCTATAATTCAGTTGAAGAGGAACTGACACGCATGTGAATAAGAGAGGGTTTATGGATTCCTTGAAGCTTGTTTCATCAATCACCTAGCCACTTAAGCAAGGAGACAGAAAACTAGGAATCATTTCTTGCAGTGCTACATGCTAGAAGATCCTTGTCTTAGGAATATAGATAATGTGTGCTACAATTAACACTTTTCTGTTTTATTCCTGTTCTTTTTTAAAAAAAAAAAAAAACACATAGCATATGTGTTTACATATTAATTACAGAGGTAGGCAATTAAAATTTTGCATTTCCTAGCATCAAGACAAGTCTTTTATTGATGGGTAGTAATAATTACATGAAAACACATGTATGTTGATCAGTAATTTACCTTCAGTGACAATCATCTGTGTAATGTCTTTCTTCTGATACATCATTGGTAGAACACAATTTGGCAGTGAGATAGCAACAGTTGTTATCGATTTTGCATTCCTTTGGCAGAGTCGCATCAATTCTCTCATAACCTAATCCAGCAGAGATATTAGATGGATTGCTGTACTGTACTTGCATTTGAAATTTCTTCTGTTTTTACTGAGTATTTATTTTCCATCATCTTGTAACACTGTAGCATTGATTGGTACAAGTAATGTATTATTCATGCCATCTGGTTTCATTCCATTAGTGCTATCAGCATTAGTATTCAGTCTAAAGAGATACAATTATGTCAAAAGCTCTCTGGATCAGCTTGTCCCATTTTGCATTTGCTTCATATTCATAGAAGAGACTTCTTTTGTATAGTAGACCGTTTTATTTTGTTGGTGCCAATTGGAATGATATAAGAAGCTAAGATGAGGCTGATGTAAATGTGCCTTCTAAAATAGCTTTTTAGCTTACAAGTAATCATTGTACCAAATGTGGAAGATTTGGAAACATATTAAGGAGGAAAATAGTCATCTATAATTTGATCACCCTAGTCACATCTTGGTGTGCTGCGATTCATGGGGTCGCAAAGAGTCGGACACAACTGAGCGACTGAACTGAACTGAGTCACATCTTGATCCAGTGCCTTGCCTTCTACTTTTTTTTTAAGTTCATGTTGGACTTCTTTGGTAGTCCTGTGGCTAAGACTCTGCACTTCCATTGTAGGGGGCGTGGGTTCGATTCCTGGTCAGAGAGCTAAGATCCCGCATGCTACATGGTACAGCCGAAAGGAGACAAACAAAAAAATCAAAAACAAAAGACCCGCAAGTAAAAGTTAGGTTTATGTTGTATATACAGTCTTGAATACTGACTTTTCCTTTAGTATTATATGTAATAAATATTCAGGAACACTTGATTTTTGATGCATTTATAATCATATTATTTTCAAACATTGTTAATTTTCAAGCATTCATAGTTTTCCACACTTGTATTTTTTTTTTTTTTCACACTTGTATTTTTATCAGTAGTACTGCACATCATTGCTCATAAATCTTTGGTCATATCTCTGATTATTTCCTTGGAATAGATTTCTAGATGTGAAATTATTGGGTCAAAGAATATAAACATTTAAAGAGCTCTTGTTACATATTGCCAAACAACTTCCCCCAAACACTGAACCATTATCTTCTGATCAAAAAATATAATCTTCCTATTTTAATTTATATTGTTAAAATCATTTTTGGTGTAATTTATATAGCTTTGTCTTTTCAGTAACATATTCACTTTATTAGACACCTTAGGACGTTGTTATTATATCAGTATATTACTAAAATAATCAAAACAACTCAACGGATAGCTTCCTAATGCTATAAGCTGCCTGGTGGGCTGCCTTTCCTTAGCATGTAATTTTTGATGACTTAAGTTGTTAGATTCTATAGTTAAATGTATGAACAGAATTAAGGCATGGGTCGGAGCATTCAGATAGGTAACAACAGTTCTGCTGTCTGCTGTGGAAAAGTGAGAGCTACTGTCTATTGTCTCATGAATAATAACTGAATTTTTATTGTGTTTTACCCATGCTTTTACCTAGTTCCTAGAACCATTTAGTGATCTAGTCTTTTATTTATAAATATGTCTAAATTGGTAGAAAGTCTAGGTAATCTATCAAAACAGGTTACATTTGAAGTAATGTATCTGCTCATTGATTTATTCAGTCTTAAGTAATGGGAATTTAGAATGTCCAGTGATGGTCATGACATAATTCTGTATGAATTTAAAATTAAAAGTGGCTTTGATCATATATAATATCTAGAAAACGCTAAGTTCAAAGGAAATATTTTAATGAGAGTGTTGTAACTCTGTTAACTACTTTCAGACTTCTATCATAGGACATTTTGAAGAATATTAGGAAATCTCACATTCTCTGTAAAGACTATATGAAATGAATAATGATTTGCATTCCTCTCCCCAAGCTTGTGGGAACACTGTTTTTGATAAAAAGTAATCACAATGCATGGGCATAATTCAAATACTGCGTTTTAGGAGGGTCATTTTTACTTCTCTTTTTACTTGAGTATTTCTCTGTAGGTCCTGTATTAGTAGACTTCTTATTGATGGTGAAGGGAAGGAAACACTGGAATTATCAAGATACTTGGAATAACTTAAAATTTTTTTCTGTAACATTTACTAGCTGTATGATGCTTGTCAAGTTCTAGATACTTTCTAAGCCCCAGTTTTCTCATTTATTAATGAGGGATGACATTACCTCAAATATTTAAGGGAATAATGAGTGAAATGCCCCATTTATAGGAGATCTTTAATAGAAGTTTTTGCTTTTCATGTCCTTTTATGTAACATGTGTGGAAGGTTAAGTCTAGACTAAGAACTCTGCTGAAAGGTATTAAACCATGGATAGACCTAGAGATTATCATACTGAACGAAGTCAGTCAGACAGAGAAAGACAAATATTATACAGTACCACTTACATGTGGAATCAAAAAAAGGCTACAAATGAACTTACCTACAAAAAAGAAATAAAATTACTTATGGTTAACATACAAACTTATGGTTACCAGGAAGTAAGGGAGGGGGAAGGGTAAAATTGGAAGATTGGCATTAACACATTCACACCTACTATATATAAAACAGATAACAGGCCTGGTGCACTGGGAAGACCCAGAGGGATCGGGTAGAGAGAGAGGTGGGAGGGGGGATCGGGATGGGGAATACATGTAAATCCATGGCTGATTCATGTCAATGTATGACAAAAACCACTACAATATTGTAAAGTAATTAGCCTCCAACTAATAAAAATAAATGAAAAAAAAAATGTAAGAAACTAAATAACAAACAAAAAAAAACAGATAACCAATAAGGACCTACTGTATAGCAAAGAAAATTCTATTCAATACTCCGCAGTGGCCTATTTGGGAAAAGAATCTGAAAAAGAGTGGATATATGTATATGTCTAACAGACTCACTCTGCTGTACACCTGAGACTAACACAACATTGCAATTCAACTACACCCTAATAAAATAAAATAAAAAAAGACACTAAACCATCAAGCATTCAGCAAGTAACACTCAGAAGAATAATACTTTCAAAAATCCTTTTTCCCTTTTTGTTCAATAGACATTCATCACTAGATAATTGAATTAAATGCCATACTTAGTGTGTGGGTTGACAACATTCTGTGTTTGCCACTCTCTTGGTACTAATATGTCCAGTTTGTGGGAATCACAATTATGAATATGTTATTCACAAAATAGCAGTGCATTTCATCATGGAGATATATTTTCCATGAAAATCATTAAATTGGTTCCAAGAGGATTTAGTGTGTTCTCTTGTGATGCTGAGTGGTCCCTTGTGTTCTGATACATAGAAATGTAAGTGTTCAATTATTAGTATGATTTGGCCACTTATCACGTGGAAGCAAGGGTTCTGTGCCAAGTTATCAGGGCATTTTTGGGGGCCAGAGGTGGGGTCCATTGCGTTCACTTGACAGGTGGTTTAGCCCTCTCATGACCTTCAGTAGCCTTCTCCAGTTCTTTGATATGGAGAAATAACGCATTTGCAGTTTTTTATGGAAAATGCCATGCAAATTGAGCTTCAAGACGAGTCAGCCCCCTAAGTTCCAAGCAGTTGCTACACAGAGGCTAGAGCAACTACAATTTGGGACTGCTTGATTTAACCAAGAATTGTTGGTTTGCCATCATCTACTGTCTTTTTGCTATTTAACTCTTTCCTGAGTCCTAGAGATGTGGGAACCCTGTAACAAAAATGTGTGGCCACTGCTATGACTGGATGTACACTTAGATCATATTTTTGCATTTATGAAATAAGTATGTTATAGTGTATTTGAAGGAAGATGCTCACTGGTTAAATTTTTATCTTTATCTTTGTTATTATTACTGATTGTTCAGATGATCATTACTCAGAAAGTTATTTTCTTAAGGCTTGTATAATTGACACTTGTAATCATGTAATTTATAATCTCACACTTCCAATACTGGAAATAATGAGTAAAAATACTGTCTTTTAAGCCCAAACCAAAGGGCTTATTTAAGGTCTATTCATTTAACATTCCAATTCACCGTTGACTACTATTGGCCATTATAGCTTTTTAGATCTACCTTGACTATGGCATTTGTGACATTGTATTGCAATCACTTGATAACACATCTATTTTGTTAGCAATATTGTGATCTGTTTGAGGGGAGGGGACCTTTTTCTTCAGTGATATCCCTAAGTGCCCCCATTAAAACTGTCCCCATTGTAAATAAGTGCTAGGTGAATATTTTCCAAATGATAATGGAAAATATCCATTTTTTCCATGGATAATGGAAATCATCCATTATTGTGTCTGACTCTGTGACCCCATGGACTGCAGCATGCCAGGCTTCCTTGTCCATCACCAACTCCCAGAGCTTGCTCAAACTCATGTCCATCAAGTCGGTGATACCATCCAACCATCTTATCCTCTGTCATCCCCTTTTCCGCCTGCCTTCAATCTTTCCCAGCATCAGAGTCTTTTCCAATGAGTTAGTTCTTTGCATTGGGTGGCCAAGGTACTGGAGCTTCAGCTTTAGTAGCAGTCCTTCCAATGAATATTCAGGACTGATTTCCTTTAAGATGGACTGGTTGGATCTCCTTGCAGTCCAAGGGACTCTCAAGAGTCTTCTCCCACACCACAGTTCAAAAGCATTAATTCTTCAGCTTTCTTTATAGTCCAACTCTCACATCCATACATGACTACTGAAAAAAACCATAGTTTTGACTATACTGGCCTTCGTCCTATAGGTCAAATGATCTTGAAATGACTTAAATATGAAATATTACATAAAACACTCAAGTTATAAAGCATTAGCAGTCCGAGATTATTTTTGTGTTACTTGACTTAGAACTGTGATGTGATTTATTAAACATGAATTTTGATGGTAATATTTGTACATGAATGAGGAAATTTTGATAGATGATTCAAAATGCCAGGAATTATTATTTAAAAATTTGAAGTATAATTGGTTCATAATATTAGTTTTAGATATACAACATAGTGCTTCAATATTTTTATTGTTTACATATCATTCAAAATTATATAAAATTATCAATTGTATTCCCTGTGCTGGGTACATCCCTGTGACTTATTTACTTTATGAAACTGATAGTTGTACCTATTAATCCCCTTCACCCCTTCACCTATTTTGCTCCTTCCCTTATCCCCCTCAGTTCTGGCAACCACTAGTTTGTTCTCTGTATCTGTGAAATTATTTCTGTTTTGCTATATTTGTTCATTTGTTTTGTTTTTTAGATTCCAAGTAATAGTGAAAGCGTACAGTATTTGTAAACAGCAACAACACCAATAACAACAAAATATCAGAAATAAATGAAACAGCCTATTGCGTTAAAGTGCCAGTTGGATCAGCCTTCTGCAATCCATCTCTCTTTATCACAGTTTTGTCAGCTTCAGGCACATCTCAAATATTTAATTCTTCTAGAAGGATAATTAGAAACCACCTAATTCACTGTCCTCTCTGTTATAAATTGAGTTAGGGTAAATTGAAACTTGCCTTGGCAATGCATTCTTTAAAGTCAGAGCAAGGCTTGCCCTGTTGTAAAAGGCCATGCAGTTGACCTCTCAGCTCCTATACTACTCTTCTTCCAAACAGTGGTTTGAAAGTATTCATTGAACAAAGCCAAGTACTGGATCAGGTTAGCTCCAGGGAATTTTCAATGGATATACATGAATGATTGTCAAGCTACAGTTTGGTTTTTTTTTTATTAGTTGGAGGCTAATTGCTTCACAACATTTCAGTGGGTTTTGTCATACATTGACATGAATCAGCCATGGAGTTACATGTATTCCCCATCCCGATCCCCCCCTCCCACCTCCCTCTCCACCCGATTCCTCTGGGTCTTCCCAGTGCACCAGGCCCGAGCACTTGTCTCATGCATCCCACCTGGGCTGGTGATCTGTTTCATTATAGATAATATACATGCTGTTCTTTCGAAACATCCCACCCTCGCCTTCTCCCACAGAGTCAAACTACAGTTTTAATTGCTGAATTTCAGATAGAGTGATATCAGTAAGACTTACTTCCAGTTTCTTTAGGAAAATTCTTTTAAATTTCACATTAATTCCTTGGTTAGAAACATTGAATTGTATTGAGGATTATTACTAAGCACAAGAAGTAAGAGCTTCTTAGATAATGGTGTTCATGTATTTTTAGTATATCTTTGGAAACAGCTTTTACACTTTAACCAATAATATATTCTTCATCTTTGTTAGGAATGATATTAAGTTCTAAAACACAGAAATGAAAAAGACATGGGCTATCTTCTTTAGCAATTCGAATCCGCTGGCAAAAAACCAAAATTACAAAAAGTACTTTGTAATACCTTGTGATAAGGGCCACAGTAGAAGTTCTGTGTGGTTTGGTCTTTAAAATACCATAGAACTAAACTGATTGGCTACCTATATATATATATATGTATATAAAATATAATTGGGTCCTCACCTCATGCCAATAACAAAAATAAATTCTAAGTGAATTAAATACCTAAATGTGAAAGATATGTCATCTACAAGAGAATAGAGAAGCATATCTTCATAATCTCAGGACAGGGAAGAATTTCCTAAAGAAGCTATAAAAAGCACAACTAGTCCTTAAAAGATGGATAAATTTGACAATGTTAAAATAGAAAACTTTTGTACAACAGAAGAAACTATAAATGAAATTGAGACAAAATGTTTTAGTTCATTCTCCCAACAAAAACTATGTAATTGCTCAGTCATGTCAGACTCTTTGTGATCCCATGGACCATAGTCTGCCAGGCTCCTCTGTCCATGGGATTCTCCAGGCAAGAATACTGGAGTGGGTTACCATTTCTTTCTTCAAAAGACTACATATAAATAAGAAAAAGAAACCCTCTGGAAAAATGGGCAGTGGGTATGTGAGGAACATTCCCAAAGAGGAAATGTAAACAGCCAAAAAGTATATAAAAGGATGCTTAGCCTTGGGAGTAATCAAAGAAATGTAAACTAAAACCACAGTGAAATTCCATTTCACACATTTCAAACTGAAAAAAAAAAATTAAAATGTCTGTTTGGATAAAGTATTGGCAAGTACAAGGAACCATGAGAACTTACCATATGCTACTGGTAGTAGGAGTACAAATTGGTACAATATTTGGAGAGCACTTAAAATGGATTAACTACATATGTCAGCATTTAAAACAATTTCAAACGTACAATAGTGAGAGAAATTAACAGAGGAATGACTGTGGTGTGATGTCAGAGTTTAAAAACATTCAGAATATATTGTTTAGGTATACATGTATAGTAGAAGACATGAGTTTGGGCAAACTCTGGGAGTTGGTGATGGACAAGGAGGCCTGTTGTGCTGCGGTCCATGGGGTCGCAAAGAATCAGACACAACTGAGCGACTGAACTGATATAGTAGAAGTATACAAACATTATATTCAGGGTACTGGTTACTTCTAGTAGAGGAGAGAGGGTAATATGATGGGAACAAGGCCTGGAAGGACTTTGTGTCTAAAATGTTTCATTTCTTAAAATCTACGGCAGTATGGGGTCATATAAGACTTTTAAATGCTGAGTGTTTACCATATTATTTCCTATACCACTGCGTATATTTTAGCTGTTTCATACTAAAAGGAAAGGGAGAAAGAGAACAGTGGAGAATTAATTTTCTGAGGAAGGATCAAGGAGGAGCTGTTTGGAATAGGTGCCCTTTAAGCTGGACTTCCCTGGTGGCTCAGACGGTAAAGCGTCTGCCTACAGTGTGGGAGACCTGGGTTTAATCCCTTGGTTGGGAAGATATCCTGGAGAAGGAAATGGCGACCCACTCCAGTATTCTTGCCTGGAAAATCCCATGGACGGAGGAGCCTGGTAGGCTACAGTCCATGGGTCGCAAAGAGTCGGACATGACTGAGTGACTTCACTTTGGCTTTTCAAGCTGGTTTTGGAAAAGTGGTCTAGTATAGGAAAGGCATGGCTTTATGAAATAGCATTTTTGTATTTAGAGACCTATATGCAATTTGTTATTTCTGCGGGTCTAAGACAGAGGTGTGGATGGAATGAGAAAACAGGAAGGTTATAATAGATGAACCTAGAGAATGAGCTAGGAGTCAGATATTATTACAGGATATTCATTCCCAAAGGAAGTAAATTTTCGAATCCACTGCTATTCTCTACTTTAGCCCGGTAATTCAGTTCATTGAATTATGATGACTAAAGCTTGTGAATAAGACCCGTTTGACCTTAGTTTGTAAACGTGGGTGGGTGCTTATAGAGTTTGGAGTGCTTTGCTGGTGCTATGGTAGATAGGCTACCAAGAATGAATACAGAGCTTTCAAGCTTCGAGCTGACTTACAAATAGCCAAAATCCCTACATTGTTGAGCAAACTTCATGGGTCATCCCTGCTGGCTCAGACAGTAAAGAATCTGCCTGCAATGCAGGAGACCCGGGTTTGATCCCCAGGTTGGAAAGATCCCTTGAAGAAGAGAATGGCTACCCACTGCAATATTCTTGCCTGGAGAATTCCATGGTCAGAGGAACCTGGCTGGCTACAGCCCATGGGACTTCAAAGTTGGAATGACTGAGCAACTAACACTTTCACTTTCACAAAGCCTGGGGCCAGCTCAGGTTTGAGAGACATGCTAGGCATGGTCCTAGTTGTCTTCCCTGGGCTAGCTGTAAAGATCAGTTTCACCTTTTCTTACTATCATTATATTGCTCTGCCGTATTGTTTCATTTTTTAAAAATACGTTCATTTCTTATAAGAACATTGTCTTGGAGTGCTCGGGAGGGGAGTGTTTTGGTTTTTGAGTGACTGTGTGAGCTCTTACTGTTTTGCTTATATCAAATAAACTTATCTGAGTTTCAAAGAATGCCCTTTACAATATTATCTTGGGGAAAAATACTATATCTTTCCTGTGCTGACCATGATTTCATTGATTTCTAATTTTCCTTCCTAGCCTTCATTATTCCAGACTGAAACATTTCTGTCTCTGTGAGGCAGTACCCACATCCATTTTCCCTCCTTCTCATTGAATCTTAAGGGAGCACCTTCCCCTCTAGTCATCTTTGATATCTAAAATAAGGCACAGGGAACTGGCTGCAAGGTGGGCAAAGCAGATTTGGTCAACCTTCGCAGTCAGAGTTTTGCAGGAGATGCTTGTCTAGTACACTATATGGTAGACCAGGGAAATTTAATATGAAATCATAAAATGTTTTCAGTAATATGATGCAAAAGGATTAGAATTTAGAAATGGCAGTTTTCTAGCCACGTAATCTTGGAAATGACAGAAAGCGAAGAAGAACTAAAGAGCCTCTTGATGAAAGTGAAAGAGGAGAGTGAAAAAGTTGGCATAAAGCTCAACATTCAGAAAACTAAGATCATGGCATCTGGTCCCATCACTTCATGGCAAACAGATGGGGAAACAATGGAAACAGTGAGAGACTTTATTTTGGGGGGCACCAAAATCACTGCAGCTGGTGACTGCAACCATGAAATTAAAAGATGCTTGCTCCTTGGAAGAAAGGCTATGACCAACAAAGACAGCATATTAAAAAGCAGAGACATTACTTTGCCAACAAGGGTCTGTCTAGTCAAAGCTGTGGTTTTTCCAGTAGTCATGTATGGATGTGAGAGTTGGACTGTAATGAAAGCTGAGCGCCAAAGAATTGATGCTTTTGAGCTGTGGTATGGGAGAAGACTCTTGAGAGTCCCTTGGACTGCAAGGAGATCCAACCAGTCCATCCTAAAGGAAATCAGTCCTGAATAGTCATTGGAAGGACTGATGCTGAAGCTGAAACTCCAACACTTGGGCCACCCAGTGTGAAGAGCTGACTCATTGGAAAAGACCCCGATGCTGGGAAAGATTGAAGGCGGGAGGAGAAGGGGACAACAGAGGATCAGATGATTGGATGGCATCACCGACTCGATGGACATGAGTTTGAGTAGGCTCTTGGAGTTGGTGATGGACAGGGAAGCCTGGCGTGCTGCAGTTCATGAGGTTGCAAGGAGTAGGACACGACTGAGCAGCTGAACTGACTGAACCAAATCTTGGAAAAGACTCTTAGTATCTCTAAGCCACAGTTTCATTCATTGAGTGATAGAAATAATTAAACTTACATAGTTTTGTAGTTTTAATTGATTTTAAACTGTATTGCAAATTATATAGTACCTTACAAATAGAAGATATTAATGTCATCAATGTTCTTCTTAATGATGTGTAACAGTCTTTTGGGCCATGTTAATAAGGATGTCAGTGTGCTCATACCTTAGCGTAAACTAACTTTCATCCCTATTTTTAGTGGCTTTTGTTTCATAAAGAAAGGATAGATTGTCCATAGATGGTTTGCAGCTGGGGGGCATCCCTTTTAACACATAAAAATCACTAAAATGTAGGATGGTTTTGGTGGAGAGGCTACTGTGTAGCACATACAGGGTTGTGGGCCACATTTCTTAGTTGTGGGGAGCTGTCCTCCAATCTTTGGATGCCATGCTCAAGGATTTGAAATCAATAAAGAGAAGCTGCCAGAACTCAAGTATTTCATTCCCAAAGAAGTATTTAAGAACCTAAAAGCCTTCTGAATTACAAAGCATTATGTTAAGTGATATAAAGGCGTCATTGGAGAGTCTTTTTTTTAGTTTATTTTTAATTGAAGGATAATTGTTTTACAATATTGTGTTGGTTTATGCCATACATCGACATGAAATTCTTGAATATGGCAAAATTCCACACCCATCAGTGCACCTTTCGATAAGGTGAATGAAACTTATGTGAAGCCAAGATGTTTCAAAGAGAAGTTCAATGAAGTAAAAGAAAGTAAAACCATCCAAATCTGGGGGTCTTGTTTACCTCCATGAGAAAGAAGGAAGACAGCTTTGGGCACAGCAATATCTTTGGGCTTTACTAGTGCTCAGTACTGTGCTGGAGATTGATAAAAGTGAGCAACATATGAGTTTTCAGAGAATAAACAAGGTGATTGAATTTTGAACTTAAGTTGGCCCTTCCTTTGTATATATACTGCCTGAGTTAGTGGAATGAGAAAAAAGTTCTAGTGGTGGTGCCACCAGTTAATCTGTAGGATGATTTTGAGCAAGTCAATTACTATTTTAATCTTATCCTTATCTATAAATTGAGAATTCCACTGACCCCTGCCTATTTTGAAAGACTGTTGAAGATTGATTGAGACAGTATTACTTGCCATGGAAATATAGGGGTTAAGATTTAAGGACTTCATTTTTGTGTAGTTTAGAATAGTTCTCAAAGACCAGGCTCCCTGTGCTACCTAATCAAGAAGTGTGACCTTCTGTGTTAGTTTTTCTTTTCTTCAAATAAGCAATGTGATAGTCCAGGAGATCAATAAGCAGTCTTGACTCTAAAGGATGAAAATTTGGGAGCCAGAGACATACATGAAATTTGAAGAGTAAAAATATATTAGCAGCATCAAAGGAACTATGAAATGCCACATACCAGTATGACCATGACATAACTTATAATTCAGTAAATGGATGTGATCCATAGGAACAGAAATCAGAATGATTGGTTTTATGGAGGGAACGGGATTAACTGGAAAAGGGGATGAGGGAACTTTTTAGTTCTAGGGTGATGGAAATGTTCTGCATTGAGTAGTGTGTTGGTTATACAGATGTAAACATTTGTCAAAACTCACTGAACTCAACACTTAAAATTTGTGTATTTTTGCATATAATTATGCTGTAACAGAATAATAAAAACAGAAAAATGTTTAAATGGAAAAATTACAAGATATGAAAACAATAATCAAGTGGATACAGATTAAAATCAGTACCTATAATCATAGTATAGGTATATAAAACATATAATTTTAATGGAAAACAAAAATTAAGAATCATCAAGGTGTGTTGGGGTGAAGTTAATCCAGGAATGGCCCTATTTTGTGGATTCTTGAGCTTGGTTTTGAGGAAAGGATGAGCTGTAGATGGCCGAAAAGAAGGGAAAGGCTTTTCAAATCCTGGAAACTCATATGCACAAGGGCTCAGATGGAGCAGGGTACAAACTGAGGCAGGACAGCAGATTGATTTGCAATGAATTTATGATGGAGTAACAATGCTTTAATGTTTCTTCCATAAAATGAGAATCCTAGTAGCAGCTTGTGAAAACAATCAGTCAGTTCAGTTCAGTTGCTGAGTCATGTCCAACTTTTTGCGACCCCATGGACTGCAGCATGCCAGGCTTCCCTGTCCATCACCAACTCCAAGAGCTTACTCAGACTCATGTCCATTGAGTCAGTGATGCCATTCAACAATCTTATCCTTGGTCATCCCCTTCTCCTCCCACCTTCAATCTTTCCCAGCATCAGGGTCTTTTCCAATGAGTTAGCTCCTCACATCAGGTGGCCAAAGTATTTGAGTTTCAGCTTCAGCATCAGTCCTTCCAATGAACACCCAGGACTGATCTCCTTTAGGATGGACTGGTTGGATCTCCTTGCAGTCCAAGGGACTCTCAAGAGTCTTCTCCAACACCACAGTTCAAAAGCATCAATTCTTCACCGCTCAGCTTTCCTTATATTCCAACTCTCACATCCACGCATGACTGCTGGAAAAAACATAGCCTTGACTAGACTGACCTTTGTTGGCAAAGTAAAGTCTCTGCTTTTTAATATGCTGTCTAAGTTGGTCATAGCTTTTCTTCCAAGGAGTACGTGTCTTTTAATTTCATGGTTGCAGTCACCAGCTGCAGTGATTTTGGAACCCAGAAAAATAAAGTCTCTCACTGTTTCCATTGTTTCCCCATCTACTTGCCATAAAGTGATGGGACCAGATGCCATGATCTTAGTTTTCTGAATGTTGAGTTTTAAGCCAACTTTTTCATTCTCCTCTTCCACTTTCATCAAGAGGCTCTTTAGTTTTTCTTCACTTTCTGCCATAAATGTGGTGTCATCTGCATACCTGAGGTTATTGATATTTCTCCCAGCAATCTTGATTCCAGCTTGTGCTTCATCCAGTCTGCATTTTGCATGATGTACTCTGCATATAAATTAAATAAGCAGGGTGACAATACACAGCCTTGACATACGCCTTTCTCAATTTGGAACCACTCTGTTGTTCCATGACCAGTTCTAACTGTTGCTTCTTGACCTGCATACAGATTTCTCAGGAGGCAGGTAAAGTGGTCTGGTATTCCCATCCCTTTCAGAATTTTCCACAGTTAGTTGTGATCCACACAGTCAAAGGCTTTGGCATAGCCAATAAAGCAGAAGTAGATGTGGAAACAATAATTATTGATTTAATGATATTTTGGATTATTACTACATAAAATATTATATATATTTCTTTCAATTTTTTTTGAGAACTTGAGTATTCTTGTTAGTAAAGCCTGATGCTCTAACATCCACAATTTTTTTGCATTTATATATCTAAGATCTCTATTATCCCAGGAGGTTAGCATGCACATGGTTATTCTCCCTTTTAATTGGAACTAATGCGTACTTTAATGACTTTTGTTTTATTTCATTACCTTTTTGTTTTGTTTCCTAAGAATCCATTATGAGGTCTTGGACTCATTTTTTGCAGAGCTCAGAAAGTTTAAGATGTGTTAAAGGCATTCCTTTAATTGTTATCTCACCTTAGCCCATAAACATTGCCCATTAATTATAGGACTGTTTTCAACCATCGCTGGCATATGCCTCTAAGAAAATTTCACTTTCAGTCAGTTTGACAATTGAATTCATGAACTGTTGTTCTAAAAGCCCTTGATACTAATTATTGTATTATATTTGTCAAAGAACAAAAAAGAGATCAAGATGACAGCAGCCTGCATAATTCAGGCTGTAATATAAAACTCGGAAAAAGAACAGTGTGGTTTGTATTGTGTAAGCTGTATATAGAGTACAAATACAAATTTTTAAAAATTGAAATGCATTTTTAAGAAAGTATCAGTGGCATGTATTTGAAGTAATTTGGAAACATTTTGCCAAATTAGTAAATCTGTGGTGGAATTAGAAGGGGTGAAAGTTAATAATTTCAGAAAAGTTTTTTACTATTACAAGCTAAAGTATTACAATTGATTAAAAGCAATATGAGTCCACTTTTTTTTTTTTTAATTAGTTGGAGGCTAATTACTTCACAACATTTCAGTGGGTTTTGTCATACATTGATATGAATCAGCCATAGATTTACACGTATTTCCCCATCCCGATCCCCCCTCCCACCTCCCTCTCCACCCGATTCCTCTGGGTCTTCCCAGTACACCAGGCGCGAGCACTTGTCTCATGCATCCCACCTGGGCTGGCGATCTGTTTCACCATAGATAGTATACATGCTGTTCTTTTGAAATATCCCACCCTCACATTCTCCCACAGAGTTCAAAAGTCTGTTCTGTATTTCTGTGTCTCTTTTTCTGTTTTGCATATAGGTTTATCGTTACCATCTTTCTAAATTCCATATATATGTGTTAGTATGCTGTAATGTTCTTTATCTTTCTGGCTTACTTCACTCTGTATAAGGGGCTCCAGTTTTCATCCATCTCATTAGGACTGATTCAAATGAATTCTTTTTAACGGCTGAGTAATATTCCATGGTGTATATGTACCACAGCTTCCTTATCCATTCATCTGCTGATGGGCATCTAGGTTGCTTCCATGTCCTGGCTATTATAAACAGTGCTGCGATGAACATTGGGGTGCACGTGTCTCTTTCAGATCTGGTTTCCTCAGTGTGTATGCCCAGAAGTGGGATTGCTGGGTCATATGGCAGTTCTATTTCCAGTTTTTTAAGAAATCTCCACACTGTTTTCCATAGCGGCTGTACTAGTTTGCATTCCCACCAACAGTGTAAGAGGGTTCCCTTTTCTCCACACCCTCTCCAGCATTTATTGCTTGTAGACTTTTGGATAGCAGCCATCCTGACTGGCGTGTAGTGGTACCTCATTGTGGTTTTGATTTGCATTTCTCTGATAATGAGTGATGTTGAGCATCTTTTCATGTGTTTGTTAGCCATCTGTATGTCTTCTTTGGAGAAATGTCTGTTTAGTTCTTTGGCCCATTTTTTGATTGGGTCATTTATTTTTCTGGAATTGAGCTGCAGGAGTTGCTTGTATATTTTTGAGATTAATCCTTTGTCTGTTTCTTCATTTGCTATTATTTTCTCCCAATCTGAGGGCTGTCTTTTCACCTTACTTATAGTTTCCTTTGTAGTGCAAAAGCTTTTAAGTTTCATTAGGTTCCCATTTGTTTAGTTTTGCTTTTATTTCCAATATTCTGGGAGGTGGGTCATAGAGGATCTTGCTGTGATTTATGTCAGAGAGTGTTTTGCCTATGTTCTCCTCTAGGAGTTTTATAGTTTCTGGTCTTACATTTAGATCTTTAATCCATTTTGAGTTTATTTTTGTGTATGGTGTTAGAAAGTGTTCTAGTTTCATTCTTTTACAAGTGGTTGACCAGTTTTCCCAGCACCACTTGTTAAAGAGGTTGTCTTTTTTCCATTGTATATCCTTGCCTCCTTTGTCAAAGATAAGGTGTCCATAGGTTCGTGGATTTATCTCTGGGCTTTCTATTCTGTTCCATTGATCTATATTTCTGTCTTTGTGCCAGTACCATACTGTCTTGATGACTGTGGCTTTGTAGTAGAGTCTGAAGTCAGGCAGGTTGATTCCTCCAGTTCATTCTTCTTTCTCAAGATTACTTTGGCTATTCGAGGTTTTTTGTATTTCCATACAAATTGTGAAATTATTTGTTCTAGTTCTGTGAAAAATACCGTTGGTAGCTTGATAGGGATTGCATTGAATCTATAGATTGCTTTGGGTAGAATAGCCATTTGGACAATATTGATTCTTCCAATCCATGAACACGGTATGTTTCTCCATCTGTTTGTGTCCTCTTTGATTTCTTTCATCAGTGTTTTATAGTTTTTTATGTATAGGTCTTTTGTTTCTTTAGGTAGATATACTCCTAAGTATTTTATTCTTTTTGTTGCAATGGTGAATGGTATTGTTTCCTTAATTTCTCTTTCTGTTTTTTTCATTGTTAGTATATAGGAATGCAAGGGATTTCTGTGTGTTAATTTTTATATCCTGCCACTTTACTATATTCATTGATTAGCTCTAGTAATTTTCTGGTAGAGTCTTTAGGGTTTTCTATGTAGAGGATCATGTCATCTGCAAACACGCTCGAAGTTTTCACAATATTCCTTACTTTTCCTATCTGATTCCTTTGTACTGTTTTTTTTTCACTGCTCTGATTTGCCTGTGAAAACTTCAAACTTTAACAGTATGGTCGTGAAGAAGTGAGCAAGCCCATGTCTTGTTCCTTGATTTCTAAGGGGAAATGCTTTCAATTTTTCACACTTGAGGGTGATGCTTGTGTGGGATTTGTCATAGATAGCTTTTATTATGTTTAGGTAATCGCTCTCCCTTCTTATTCCTCTTTTTGGAGAGTTATATTAAAGAGTCATAAATGAGTTGTTGAATTTTGGGTCAAAGGCTTTCTCTGCTCTATTAGATATCATATGGTGTTTTTATCTTTCAATTTGTAGTCGTGGATCGCTATTACACTTGATTGATTTTGCGGATATTTGAAAGAATCCTTGCAATTCCTGGGCTTAAGCCCACTTGGTCATGGTGTATGATTTTTTTAATATGTTGTTGGATTCTGTTTGCTAGAATTTTGTTAAGGATTTTTGCATCTATGTTCATCAGTGATATTGGCCTGTAGTTTTCTTTTTTTGTGGCATCTTTGTCAGGTTTTGGAATTAGGGTGATGGTGGCCTCATAGAATGAGTTTGGAAGTTTACCTTCTTCTGCAATTTTCTGGAAGAGTTTAAGTAAGGTAGGTGTTAGCTCTTCTCTAAATTTTTGGTAGAATTCAGCTGTGAAGCCATCTGGTCCTGGGCTTTTGTTTGCTGGAAGATTTTTGATTACAGTTTCGATTTCCTTGCCTGTGATGGGTCTGTTAAGATCTTCTATTTCTTCCTGGTTCAGTTTTGGAAAGTTATACTTTTTTAAGAATTTGTCCATTTCATCCAAGTTGTCCATTTTATTGGCATAGAGCTGCTGGTAGTAGTCTCTTATGATCCTTTGTATTTCAGTGTTGTCTGTTGTGATCTCTCCATTTTCATTTCTAATTTTGTTAATTTGGTTCTTCTCTCTTTGTTTCTTAATGAGTCTTGCTAATGGTTTGTCAATTTTGTTTATTTTTTCAAAAAAACCAGCTTTTAGCTTTGTTGATTTTTGCTATGGTCTCTTTAGTTTCTATTGCATTTATTTCTGCCTTAATTTTTAAGATTTCTTTCCTTCTGCTAACCCTGGGGTTCTTCATTTCTTCCTTCTCTAATTGCTTTAGGTGTAGAGTTAGGTTATTTATTTGCTTTTTTTCTTGTTTCTTGAGGTAAGCCTGTAATGCTATGAACCTTCCCCTTAGCACTGCTTTTACAGTGTCCCATAGGTTTTGGGTTGTTGTGTTTTCATTTTCATTTGTTTCCATGCATATTTTGATTTCTTTTTAAATTTCTTCTATGATTTGTTGGTTATTCAGAAGTGTGTTATTTAGCCTCCATGTGTTTGAATTTTTAACAATTTTTTTCCTGTAATTGAGATCTAATCTTACTGCACTGTGGTCAGAAAAGATGACTGGAATGATTTCAATTTTTTTGATTTTTCCAAGACCAGATTTATGGCCCAGGATGTGATCTATTCTGGAGAAGGTTCCGTGTCACTTTGAGAAAAAGGTGAAGTTGATTGTTTGGGGTGAAATGTCCTATAGAATCATTAGGTCTAGCTTGTTCATTGTGTCATTTAAAGTTTGTGTTTCCTTGTTAATTTTCTGTGTAGTTGATCTATCCATAGTTGTGAGTGGGGTATTAAAGTCTCCCACTATTATTGTGTTACTATTAATTTCCTCTTTCATACTCGTTAGTGTTTGCCGTACATATTGCGGTGCTCCTATGTTGGGTGCATATATATTTTTAATTGTTAATATCATTCTTTCTTGGATTGATCCTTTGATCATTATGTAGTGTAGCCTTCTTTGTCTTCTTTTTCACGCTTTTATTGAAGTCTATTTTATCTGATAATGAGTATTGCGACTCCTGCTTCTTTTGTTTCTCCGTGCATGAAATATTTTTTTCCAGCCTTCACTTTCAGTCTTTGTATGGGTCTCTTGTTTTGAGGTGGGTCTCTTGTAGACATCATATATAGGGGTCTTGTTTTTGTACCCATTCAGCCAATCTTTGTCTTTTGGTTGGGGCATTCAACCCATTTACATTTAAGGTAATTATTGATAGGTGTGGTCCCGTTGCCATTTACTTTGTTGTTTTGGGTTCACGTTTATACAACCTTTCTGCATTTCCTGTCTAGAGAAGATCCTTTAGCATTTGTTGAAGAGCTGGTTTGGTGGTGCTGAATTCTCTCAGCTTTTGTTTATCTGTAAAGCTTTTGAATTCTCCTTCATATCTGAATGAGATCCTTGCTGGATACAGTAATCTAGGTTGTAGGTTATTCTCTTTCATTACTTTCAGTACGTCCTGCCATTTCCTTCTGGCCTGGAGGGTTTCTATTGATTAGGTTCAGCTGTTATCCTTATGGGAATCCCTTTGTGTGTGTTATTTGTTTTTTTCCCTTGCTGCTTTTTTTAATATTGTTCTTTGTGTTTGATCTTTGTTAGTTTGATTAATTTGTTCTTGGGGTGTTCGCCTTGGGTTTATCCTGTTTGGAACTCTCTGGGTTTCTTGGACTTGGGTGGCTATTTCCTTCCCCATTTTAGGGAAGTTTTTAGCTATTATCTCCTCGAGTATTTTCTCATGGCCTTTCTTTTTGTCTTCTTCTTCTGGAACTCCTATGATTCGAATGTTGGGGCGTTTCACATTGTCCCAGAGGTCCCTGAGGTTGTCCTCATTTCTCTTGATCCTTTTTTCTTTTTTCCTCTCTGCTTCATTTATTTCCACCATTTTATCTTCTATCTCACTTATCCTATCTTCTGCCTCCGTTATTCTACTCTTGGTTCCCTCCAAAGTGTTTTTGATCTCATTCATTGCATTGTTCATTTTTAATTGACTCTTTTTTATTTCTTCTAGGTCTTTATTAAACAATTCTTGTATCTTTTCAATCTTTGTCTCCAGGCTATTTATCTGTAACTCCATTTTGTTTTCAAGATTTTGGATCATTTTTATTATCATTATTCTAAATTCTTTTTCAGGTAGATTCCCTATCTCCTCCTCTTTTGCTTGACTTGGTGGGCATTTTTCTTGTTCCTTTACCTGTTGGGTATTTCTTTGCCTTTTCATCTTGTTTAGATTGCTGTGTCTGGAGTGGACTTTCTGTATTCTGGAGGTCTGTGGTTCCTTTTTATTGTGGAGGATTTACCCAGTGGGTGGGGTTGGACGTTTGGCTTGTCAAGGTTTTCTGGTTAGGGAAGCTTGCGTCAGTGTACTGGTGCGTGGAACTTGATTTCTTCTCTTTGGAGAGCAATGGAGTGCCCAGTAATGAGTTTTGAGTTGGGTCTATGTGTTAGGTGTGACCTTGGGTAGCCTGTATGTTGACATTCAGGGCTATCTTCCTGTGTTGCTGGAGAATTTGCGTGGTATGTCTTGCTCTAAAACTTATTGGCTCTTGGGTGGTGGTTGGTTTCAGTGTAGGTATGGAGGCTTTTGGACGGTCACTTATCACTTAAAGTTCCATGTAGTCAGGAGTTTTCTGGTGTTCTCAGGTTTTGGGCTTAAGTTTCCTGCCTCTGGATTTCAGTTTTATTCTTCCTGTAGTCTCAGGACTTCTCCAACTATACAGCTCTGATAATTAAACTTCTAGGTTAATGGCGAAAAGATTCTCCCCCGTTAGGGACACCCAGAGAGGTTCACAGAGTTACATGAACAGGAGAAAAGGGAGGAGGGAGATAGAGATGAGTAGGAGGAGAAAAAGGGGGACTCAAGAGGAGAGAGACAGATCTACGCAGCTGTCTGTTCCCAGAGTGTTCGCGTATCTCAGACACCTACAAGGATTCACAGAATTGGATGGGGAAGAGAAGGGGAAAAGAGGAAATAGAGGTGTTCTGAGGTAGAAAACAGAGAGTCAAGATTGGGAGGGAATAATCTTCGGTTTTAAGATAGGGCTTCTCTTTTTTTTTTGTAAGGTTATAGTGTAGTGAAGATGAAAATGAAGAGTAGTAGAGGAGTACTAGAGGACTTTAAAAGAAATAAGAGAAAAAGAAAAATAGAAAATAGAAGAGAAAAAGGAAAGAAAAAAAAAGAAGAAAAAGGAGAAGAAAAAAAAAGAAAAAGAAAAAAAAAAAAAAGAAAGAAAAAAAAATTTTTTTTTTCCCCTAATTAAAAAAATCGTAAAAATCTATGAAAATGAAAGTTAAGGAGTAATGGGGGAGTAATAGGGAATTTTAAAGGAAAATAAAAAAGAAAAATATAAAAAGAAAAAAAAATTTTTTTTTTTTTCCTTACTTAGAAAAAACAGAAAAATTTAAAAAAAAAGTAAAAATATGTCTAGGAATTTCTCTGGAGCTGTTGCGGTCAGTGTGGGTTCGGCTCAGTTTCAGATAGCTCCTCGTTCCAGCTTGCACTTCTCGATATCTACAGGGCCCTTCCGGTGAAGTCGGTGTTTTCTTCAGGGATTTTAATCTGTTGCACCAGTCCCTTCTGAAGCGGTTCCCTTTGTTTATTTGACTTCTGTTTGCCAGTCTCTTCAGAGGCTCATTTCCGCCCTGACACAGGCGGCCGGAGGCGGACTCTTATTCAGGTAGCTAGTTCCGTTGCGCTGCTGGGAGGGGCTGACGCTGCGGGGCGGGGCTGGCGCTGCGGGGCGGGGCTGACGCTGCGGGGAGGGGCTGACGCTGCGGGGAGGGGCTGGCCCTGCGGGGGCGGGCTGGCGCTGCCGGAAGGGGCTGACGCTGCTTTCTCCGTCTGCGCTGCTCAGGCTCCCGGCTGTTCTATATGGAGCGCGCCCCGCGCTGCGCGAGGTTCCAGCCCTCGGGTGTTACACAAAAGCGCGGGAGGAAAAGCTGCGCCTGCTCTCTGTGCCTTCCCCGTCAGAGCGGTCCAGGCAGCCAGGGGCTTGGTGGGCGCGCTATCCCCAGGTGTGGCGCACCCACTCCCTTCCGCGGACCCAGTCTCAGTTTCCGCTGGCGCCAGGCGGGTGCGCGCGCCTTCCGCCCTCCGCGTCCCCAGCCCCAGTCCCCGCCCCGCGCCGGTCGGGTGCCTTCGCCCTGTGTCTCGCCGCGACCTTCCCCTCCCCCCTGCCTCCTGCCTCCGGCGGGGCTGGGCCGGTCCGCAGCCTGCGAGCTCTTCTCGGGACTTTCCCCGTCCCTTTGTTCTGCGAACGGCCGGCAGTGTGTTCCGGCCGGTTAATTTTCTCTCTTTTGGTCTCCCACAGTTCAAGTTGGCACCTCACAGAAGCTCCCTCCGATTGTCCTCAGGGCACTCAGGCCCGGACCCTAGCCCAAGCAAGGCCGCCTAAGACTCCCTTCCCGGGACGGGTCTCCGTCCTTAGCTCTTTTGTCTCACTTTTTATCTTTTATATTTTGTCCTACCTCCTTTCGAAGACAATGGTCTGCTTTTCTGGGCGCCTGATGAACTCAGCTAGCGATCAGAAGTTGTTTTGTGAAGTTTGCTCTGCATTCGGTTATTCTTTTGATGAATTTGTAGGAGAGAAAGTGGTCTCCCGGTCCTACTCCTCCGCCATCTTGGCTCCTCCGCCCATGCCACTAGTTTCAAATTCTGTCAAATTGCCACCTTCGCTATATAGCACAGAGAGAAATGGATCAACAATTGTATCATCAAATGGGAAGTTAGAAGCTATGTAATAATATCCATTAAATTGGTGACATTTGGGGGGTGGTATTTATTTGTGGCAGGCTGAAAAATGGCTCCCAGAGAGTTGTTGTTTAGTTGCTAACTCATGACTGACTGACTCTTTTGTCACCCCATGGAATGTAGCCCACCAGACTCCTCTGTCCATGGGATTTCCCAGTCAAGAATATAGAGTGGGTTGCCATTTCCTTCTGCAGGGGATCTTCATGACCCAGAGGTTTAACCTGTGTTTCATGCATTAGAGGGTGTATTCTTTACCACTGAGCCTCCAGGAAAGCCTAGAGTATCCAGATCCTAGTCGCCAGAATCCATGAATGTTACCTTATACGGCAAATGGTATTTTGCAGATGTGATTAATCTGGTGATGGCGAGATTGTCCTGAATGATCCAGGTAGTCATAAGTGTCCTTATAAAAGGTGGGCAGAGGAGGTTTGACTATAGAAGTAGGAGGTGTAATGATGGAAGTGAGAGGTTTTAGTTACGTGGCTGCAAGCCCAGGATAGATAAGTAATACCAAGGAATGCAAGCAACCTCCAGAAGCTGGAATAGGTAAGAACCAGACTCCAGAAGGAACCAACCCTGCCAGCACCTTGATTTTAATCCTTTAAAACTAATTTTGGACATCTGACATGTAAGAATAAATTTGTGTTGTTTTAAGTACTTAGTTTGTGGTGGTTTGTTACAGCAGAAAGAACAAACAAATAGATTCTTTTTCAGGCTTTCTTATTTACTTAACACTTTGATTTCAGGAGAAAGAATGACAAGAATCTTGAGTAGCAAAAGTAGCCATTTGCCTGGATATTCCTGGAATTCCTTTAGTTGGCAAGGTTTGTCATGGAAATCTCTTTCTGATACAGTACAGAAGGACACACGGATGATGATTATCCACTCAGAGAAACAAGAATAATAAGAGGATGGAGAGACCAATAAGATTCTATTGGCTGAGTGGCTTAAACAACAGAAATTTATCTTCTCCAGTTTTGAAGGCTAGGAAGTCCAGTATCAGGGGTCTGACCAATTCAATTCCTGGGGAGGACTCTTCCCGGCTTGTAGTTGGCTGCCATCTTTCTGTATGTTTCCATGACCTGGTCTTCACAAATATAAGGAGTGCCACTTTCTCTGGGTCTTTTCTTAAAAGGACACTTATGCCATGTGAAGAACCCCACCCTTATGATGTCATCTAACCTTAATTACTTTCCAAAGTCCCCATCTCCAAATATCACTGCATTGCTGTTAGGGCTTCAACATATGAATTTTGGAGTGGGTGCTCACAATTCAATATGTACCAACAGGTAACTGTAATAACTATGAAAGTTCTCTTTTTGGAAATGTTTATAATGTGGACTGGAAAATATTAAGTAGTTAACACTAGTGAATGATTGGAAATTAAAATATAGCATCTGAGTTTGAGAAGTCTTCCCTCCAAAGATGAAAAATGGAAAATATTTCTTTGTATTTAGACAGTGCATTTAGAGATACAGCACTACTTGACCCAGAGCCCTTGTCCACTTAACATCAACACGTTAGGAGTGTGAATGCATAACCTCTCTTTGTAAATGAAATTGGTTTGGCGACTGTCTTCTGTAAATGCAGGTGTTCTTCTTTGGACATAACACAAAAATGTGAAATTGTACATAGAGTGCTATGTTCCAAAATGATTAACTTGGTCACTGAAGTAGTTCTTTAGACCTCAAGAATTCCATGGTTAAAGAAAAGATTATGTTAGTAGCTCCTGATAAAAAAATCATCTATCCCATAAGCACA